>NC_056748.1:777797133-778072133 GCF_019279795.1 Protopterus annectens
CGGCCCACCATGGATTTTACCACAAATTCCTCACCTGCTCACCCAGCAAGACAATCAAATTCTACACAGCCAGCTCAAAACTTTAAACCTGGCTGCATGGCAAATTACCTAAACAATCAACCAACACCTCTATCCAAAGCTGTTATGGATGTCATTCTGTAGGCCAGGAGGCCCAGCACCTGGAAAACCTATTCAGACAAATGGAAAAGATTTTGTGCCTGGAACCAGGCTAAAGGCCAAAATCCCCTTGATCCAAACATTCCTCAGATTCTACAATATTTAACTGAGATGTTGCACAAAGGACTTTCCTTTTCATCTATTAAGATCCACGCCTCAATAATTTCAGCTCATTACAACACGGATCCTCCTTTATTTTCACATCCACTCCTAAGTCAGCTGATTTAAAGTTTCTTTCATGGAAAACTGCCCTGCTGCTAGCAATATCTTCAGCTAGAAGAGTCTCAGAGCTACAGGCACTAATGGCAGTGGAGCCTTTCCTTATTTTTCATCAAGACAGAGTCTCTCTACGAACTAACCCTTCCTTTATGCCAAAGGTGGTATCCATTGTGGCCCTAAACTAAACCATTCATTTGCCCACCTTTTTTTCCAAATCCCCAGAACAAAGGAGAAAGACTCTTGCACTCTTTGGACATTCACAGACAATTACATTACTACTTGGATAAAACTAAGGCTTTCAGAAACTCTGACCAGCTCTTTGTAGCCTATGCTGCAGGATCACAAGGAAAAGCTATCTCAAAACAGACCATTTCAAAATGGACAGGACATTGCATACGTTTCTGATACACGCATCATGGGAAACCGGTACCTGCTAGCATTAGGCCCCATTCCACCAGGGCTACAGCTACATCAGCAGCCTTTCTCAGGGGAGTGCCAACCAAGGACATTCTAGAAGCTGCAACTTGGAGTTCAGTGCACACCTTCACCAAACACGATCACTTATCTCTATATTCTAAGACTAGAGCTGGCTTTGCCATTGCAGTTTTTACTAGCTTCTTCTAACCCTGTTTAACTCCACCACCCATCCTTAGCTTTGGGATTCAACCCAAATGTGATGACTGCAGCAGGGTAACACGATGAACATAGTACAGTTTTGTACCTACCATAAATGTAGATGTTAGAGTGTTCACCCTGCTGCAGTCCAGGTTACCCTCCCTCCATCCCCTCTGAACTAGCTGGACTTATCTGTACCTTTCTATCCTATACAACCTCTGTGGTGTATTTGCTTGTGACTGAAAGTATTGTTTTATTTTTACATGTATATTTTTATATAGCAATATGTATTGCCTACCTATTGGGGGCACCTGACATCTGGGGCAAGAAAAACTGAAGAAAATGGTGTCGGATGCCTCTTATATACCCCTGGCACACTGACATCAGGTATGAAGCGACAGCAACCGACGCCGGACCAAGACTTTGGAACTCTGGCCGACTGCGGGACCGCCTGACGGCAGGATAACCCAAGTGTGATGACTGCAGCAGGGTGAACACTCGAACATCTACATTTATGGTAGGTACAAAACTGTACTTTCTGCTACATGCCTGCAAAGGAAGCAGAGCCCTAGGCTTGGGTACTGGAAACTACGAGAAGTTTCTTTCCAGTACTTTTCCATGACTTCGGGATACTCTTTCAGTCACATACTCTAATCTACTAACATACATGTGCATTTAACTCTTTCCAACCTCTACAATACCCCTTTGATGCTAAGAAAGCATTACACCAGAAATTACTTTTTAGATACAAAAACATTTTTATACATTTTACCAGATTCTTTAAAGACTATTTTTTTATTTTTATTTTCCACAAAACCTTCATTAGTACACTTCGTAAATTGCATATTTTCAGAATTATTGAGATGTACATTTTCCAATGCAGTAGAAGATCAAGATGCAGTGAGTTTGGATATCATAGCTTTACATAAAAATAAAAGTAAAAATAAAGCCATAATAATAATAGCAATCAGCGTAATAAACTTTAGAATACCACCACCCCATCCATAGAATAAATTAGAGCCATGCCCACTGAGAGCTATCAGCCTCTTTGTTATTAGACTCGGCCACTTTTTGGATAATTTCCAAATGACTGCATACGACGTGCTAGTTATCAGGAATAAACGTGCAGCATTATTCGTGCACAAGTATGAACGTACTCCCTTTCAATGCAAGTATGAAGTCAAGCGCCATTTTGTTCTGCAACACTACAGCACGCATAACACTCAGCTACATGGTGATGAGATTCACTGATTCAAAGGTAGCATTGCTGAGTACTTTTAACAACTTAGCTTCTGTAATTTCCATATTGCTTTTGGAGCTCCATAAATGGGAACTAAGCCTGCTCCAGAAATAACAAGATCACCTAGGTTCATATGAGAAAGCCCTTTAAAGGTTGTTTTTTTTTTTTTTAAATAATGATGTTTAATCCAAGAAGCATCAGTTTTACCAATGGGATTTTTTACAGTCTGAGTCTTTTGGACATTCCGGATCTTTTTGCTGGGCAAATCAGTTGTGTGTCAGATAGCTGGAACAATTCCAACAAAACAGCTGCCTTCCCAATTGATTGTGAGCCATCTGTAGGTCTTTTTCCCGCAAACAAAATAATAACCTTGTTCTAATGCATATGGTTTTGAGTCTTCATTATTCATTGTGTGCCTGCATGGGGTAAAACTATTTACAATTTTATAAATAGGATCGTTATCAGTCACATTTTTGAAGACCCCCAACACATTATCCCTTTGGTTTCAGTTTTACACAGCTTACTAATTAATGTAATATTACATTTACTGTGTCCCACAGTTCGAGCACCATTGTGCTGCAAACAAAACATTTTTTGACATTTTCCTGCAATGGGAAGGCTACAGGTTTAGTTTTCGTCTTTATCATTCCTCCCCTTTTTCGTAATGACTGTCAAGTCCCTGAAATGTTCAAAGGAAATACCCCGGATGGAATACCAGTATGTGCAGTTGGTATAGCAGCACATACCCAGCTATTACTCACATTGAATGTCACTGCATAACTCTGTAGAATAGCACAAAATGCATTAAACGAAGCATACCAATCTGCCACTGTTTTAGACTTGGGTACTATGGATTTATATACTCTTATGAAAAGGCTGAACAGTACTTGCAATTTCTGCAGGAATCAAGAAGTGCAGCAACAAAACAAAAATAAGAATGAGAGTCATCAAGGCAGCGTCCACACAGGAAGAGCAGACTGGGTGTGGTCGGAGTGGTTTCTCGCAGATGTCCAGGCACAAATGAGGTTTGTGATGAGTAGCTCGCTGTTGCTGCTGCTGCTGGATACCAAATAAAGTTTCCACTGATTGCAGATTTTTTCTTTGTCCCTGTTGGCTGGTAAAGTGTGTACCTCTGTCAGATTGTATAGAAAAATGCCAAGCTGGAAGAAATTACATTTCATATTTGTTATCTATATTTTGTCCTAGTAAGGAATAACTTTCTGTTCTACTACATGCCTGCAAGGGAAGCAGGGCCCCAGGCTTAGGTACTAGAAATTACGAGAAGTTTTCTCCAGTACTTATCCATGACTTCAGGATACTTTTTCAATCACATACACTAACCTACTAACATACACATACATTTAACTCTTTCCAACCTCTACATACCCCTGGCATGACTCCACAAGAGAATGATGCAATGGTATCTGAAGTCTCTCTGGTCCCAGCATCAACATCCAATGTCTTTTTAAATCTAAGTGCTGGGGTTTGTTACAAGAGAAATCACTTGGTGGAGACAGCAGATATCCCTAAATCCAGGTCTTCCCTTCTCCCTCCCTGTTCCAGTGCAGGCAGTCTTCACAGATGCCTCAGACTTTGCTTGCGAAGCAGTTTCAGGATGGATGAAAGTGCAAGTTATTTGGGACACCAAGGACAGAAACAAACAGATAAATATATGAGAGATGCTTTTTATGATGAAGGCACTCAACTCTCTGAATAATTTATGGTCCCTGGGACCTTTTCAAGTTGTTACAGACACTCATAGTCATGTGGTACATCAGCAAGTAAGGGGGAACTAGGTTGTACCCCCTCTGTAGACTAGTCATGTTAGCTTGGAATATAATTTCACAGCACAATCTCACTCTACAGGCCTTCTATTTTCCATCAGACCAAAATTGTGTAACAGACGAGTACAGCAGCTGAGCAGGGTATGGTCATATCATCACGAATGGTAACTAGATCAGGGGATTTTCCAAGATATGATCTGTCTGTGGGGATTTTCTTACGTAGACCTATTTCCTTTCTATTTGAAAAATGGGCCAGCAGGATTGTGCTTTGGGACTCCATGCAAGAAGACCTGGAAGGACAGATGCCTTATCTTTACCTTGGACAGGACTGTTCTGTGCTTTTCCACTGAATATCCAGGGTACTTCTGAAAGATTCAAAAGAAATCCACCAAGATCATTGTGGTGACTCCCGTCTGGCCCATGCAACAGTAGTTCTGCCTTATTTTGGAAATGACCAGTGGCAATTATAACAAGTTTCCTCGTAGAATGCATCTACTCACACAAGATTAGTGGTGTTTGATACACCCCAACCCCAATCAACTTCAGCTGACTGCCTGGGTGATAGGATCTTAATTCCCTTTAGGCACCTGTTTACTGAGGATGTGCATCAGGCACTATTGGAGACAAGTAAGTGTGCTTCTAAAAAAATCATATATTAGCAAATGGAAAAGGTTTTCTAGTTGATGCCAACAACATAACCAGCACCCTTTCAAGGCTAGTTGTTCTCTGGTTTTACAATATTTATGCAACATACTGTCATATTATAAATCAAGGTTCATTTACCAGCCATATTGGCTTGTCTGCCCACTACATTCTCATGTCAAAATGTTTTTGAAATGGGTTTTGCGTAAGACGGCTCCCAAGAAAACCAGTGGTACATCCTTGTGTTCTTATTTTGTGATACAGAAGCTAACATTTGCACCATTTGAACCAGTTAACCTGGCTGACTTGTGGTTCTTAACATGGAAAACAGTTTTACTGATTGGTGTGACCCCTGCAAGAAGGGTATCTGAATTGTAAGCTCTTATGGTAAGTCAGCCCTTTTTCATTTATCAGAGACAGGGTTTCTCTGAGAACTAATCCTTCTTTTATGCCTAAAGTGGTATCCAAGTTCACTTTAAGCCAGACTGTCCATGCCCCTGTTTTCTTTCTTAAACCAGAAATGAGGGAGAAAGAATACTCCATTCGTTGGATCTTCACAGGCAGCTCAGGTGCTACCTTGACAGAACTAAATCTTTCAGATCTTCCGATCAATTGTTCATTTCTTGTGAAGATAAGATGAAGGGATAACCTGTGTCAAAACAGACTAGGTCCAATTATTGTCTAAGGCTATGGCCTTTTGTTATACTTGCCACAGCAAAACTGTTCCAGGCAAGGTCAAGGCCCACTCTACCAGGTCCTTGGCTTCATCTACAGTGTTTTGGAAAGGGTTGGATTCTGGAAGTATTGTAGAAACAGCAACCTGGACCTCTCTACATACATTTACAAGGCATTACAAGCTTGATTCCTTCTATAGGTCCAGATCAGGCTTTACTGATACCTTTCTCCATGGGCTCCTGGATCCTTCTCCTCCTACCACTGAAGTGTAGTAAGCTAGGGTAATCTACCCATACAGCTGAGGCTACTGCAGCAGTGATCAGTATGATGTTGTGTAAGTAAACTTACCATAACAGCAGGTGTCAGAATGATCACTACTGCAGTCGCCAACCTCCTCCATCCTTGTTTTCTGATATGTTGTTTAAGCCAGGGTATGGACTTTTATTTTTTGTTATTTCTAGCATTTTCATTTCAGGACAGATGCAAGCGCGTAAATATAAAAGAGTTTCTTACCCTGATCAAAGCACTCAAGTCTCTGAGATTCCCTCTCTCTGTTGGCTTGAAAGCTCTGAGGGGCTTAATGCCCAAATCTGTCTTTTTAGTCAGCTCAGCTTGAGCTGACTGACAGTTTGGGCACATGGAAGGTGATCTGAAGCTTTGAAAGCTGACCAGCTGTTATATTCTTGGCAGAATATAACCAATATAGCTAACACTACTGCAGCAGTGATCATTCGAACATCTGCAGTCGTGGTAAGCTTACTTACACAATTGCACTTTTCCCCTTCTTATTTGAGTTAGCACCTTTCCTGTTAGTTTTTGTCTGTTTTTTTCCTGTTTGCCTGACCTTGCTGCCATTTCTGCACCTACCTCCCTTCCTTCCTAACTATAGCTCCCTCATGCTTCTTTTCCCTTTTTGAACTTTTAAGAGTAATGGGCACCTGTCCCCCCCAAAAAATGTACCTCATCCCACACACCACTCTTTCTTTTCCCTTGATGTTGTGTCTTCCCCTTTTGCTGTTTTCCCTTTTTACCTGTCCTGTATACCCATTTCCTTCCCATTTCTACAATAAAAATAGTAGAGACTTTCTTGAGTAGCCTTTAACTGGGTTCTTAGTTGTATTCATTGCATTATGTCATTGAGCATGTGACCCTGCATCATTGTGTGCATTTCATGAGAATGCTACTGGGCTCATGAGGTCAGTGTGTGCCATACTGCTGATTACATGACCTGTTGTGTTTTCGCCATTGAATTACCTATGTATTCTGACCCTGTCTTGCGTGTGACTCCTATTACATCAGTGATCAGTGTTGGAACTCTTTGCAAGTATTTCAGTTGCACTGTTTGTCCATTAAGCACCTGTGTGAGCAGTTTTTCTGTATCCCACCCTTGGATTCTGCAAATTTTGAGTACTGAAACAGAAGCACAAGTCAAATTCATAAATGAAGGGACACATTTATTTCTTTGTCAGTTAACCTCTGTGGCATTATTCAGTAGCACTATGATTCAGAACAGTTCATACTGGTATTGTCAAATGCCTATGGCAGATTATATACACCTCATTTAGTCTAATATGCTGCGCACTATGGAAGAAGTTAAGTGATGGCATTTTATTGGTGTTGTGGTTATTCCTGACTGATGTTAAATTTGGGGGTTTCGGCATTTGGAATCTTCAGGTTAGGGACTACAAAATATGTTGGTTAAAAACAAACGTGGCCACACTATTCACACACATTTTTACATTAGAAATGATTTTCCCCAGTTGATATAAATGGCTTCCATAGGTCCCATTGTAATTTTAGGAAATGGTGTAATAAACAAAAATTGATATGGTTAAATGGAGGGGGATTTTGGAATATTTTTTACTTACAAATTTAATTTAATAATTTGTTGTTTCTTTTCTTTTTCAGTGGTCTGCTTATAAGATCTCTTGTTTTTATTTCCATTTTTTATTTTAATGACTCTCAATTATTAGAAATATGTTGTTCATGGTGTATATTTGGCATATTAGAATTTATCTTGTATATTGTGTAATATTTTTTATGAATTCAGATTATTTGTTAGTTACTATTTCATCTGTTCTGGATGTTGTTTATGTTTTATCAAAGCTGGATGAATAAAAAATGAAGGAACACATTTTATTCTATGGAAATCAAAGTAAAAAGTTTGAAGGAACAACAGATTTTCATATCGTCACAAAATGCACATCTAAAATTGATTTCTTCAAGCAGCAAGTGTTGTACAATTTGAACATATTAGGATCTGATTTGAATTTTATTATACAAGTCTAAGAAAAATCTACTTTACTTTCAAAATCCTAAAGCATCTTGTTTTTTTATATTTTTTAACTTCTTTCAACACTGATCAAATTAGAGTTTATTTTGATTGATTTTTTTACATGCCGTGAGGATGCGTTATCTGTATATATGCTGAAAAAGAGGCAACCTCCTTTCAAATGTTAAACAGAACTTGTGACAGCACTTTACGTGGGTCTATATTATATTGTCGACAGCTCACAATGTCGACTCTGAAATGTTCGACACCAAAATGTCGGACTACTAAAATAGCAAACGGCTATATAACCGATTTTTTCCAACGGAAAGAAATCGGTTGGCCAAGCAACAATGACACACAAAAAACTATATTTAAGTGGGGGTTCACCCCCCACACCCCTCTAACTAAATATTCTAACTCCGAGACCGCACTACACTCTGGGAAAGGGCAGGTGCCAGAGAACGGCCAACCGTTTTCTTTCCGTTGGAAAGCGGTTATATGCCGTTTACTATTTTAGTAGTTCGACATTTTGGTGTCAAACATTTCAGAGTCGACATTGTGAGCTGTCGACAATATAATATAGACCCCTTTAAGTAGTCTATATCTTTTGATTGTGGGATTTTAGGTATGTTGGCTTGGTATTGCACAGATTCTACTACGTCAGGTTGAAAGCCAAAAATAAAGTAACCCTTCAGTTGAGAACCATGTCCCCACACCCCTCTTAGTAGTCTGTTCAAACTCCAAGCTCACCGAGCAGTGTAGTAAAGAAAATGTATTGCTTTCTCTGCAAAAGCCAAAATTTTTGCCTTAATATAAAGTACCATCTCAGAGTGAGACTGTATTTGTAGGTGAACTTTGTGGGTCTTGTTCCTATGGAATTCCTATGAATCTGTGTGTGTACGTATCTATTTTTTTTTTTTTTTTTTTTTTTTTTAGCAAGAAACATCTTTATTGAATGATTATTTATGACATAAACAATTAGACATTTATATAACTGAAACAAACTATATTTACATATCATTTGCAAACATACCTCACATATAATCTTCTGTATAGCTATGGTCAGTTAAGCATTACATAGCTCATTCAGTTCCTGCCTTCTTTTAAATATCATTCCTGTTCCAAAACATTATTCTGTTTGTATTGTTGCCAGATTTCCCATTCTTTCTATGTAGCTTGCTTGAACCATTTTCTAAAGATTCCAATTGGAGTTTTTATCTCACTTATTATATTCACTACTTCATTTGGTTTAGACTTTGATTTCCATTTTCTAGTAATTGCTTTCTTAGCAGCTAACAGAATTAAATGTCATCAGGCCTTACTATTGCTAAACAATTCAGATCCTGCTTCCCATCTGAAAAGAATCTTTTCCTTTCTTAGCCACTTGCTCATCCAATATAATTCTTGCAATCTGCCAACTAATTACACTCCAGAAACTTTCCTCTCCATCACACCTCCAACATTTGTTATCTACCTGAGGAAAACAATTCTTTAAAGTCTGCTTTGGGTATAAAAATGCCTATGGAAACACTTCCAAGCAAGGATCCTAAACCTTCTAGACTAAGTTGCATACTTGGGAGCCATACATGTCTTCCCATTGTTTTCTTGTAAATTACATTTCCAGTCTCCCTTCCAGCAGCTTCTGTTCTAGATTCAACTTAAAATTCTACCAGAGCAGGTCTTTCACTTAAAATACCCATATGCATTTCTCTTTGCCTATACTGTGAGATCAAGCCCTGTAGGGAAGGCAATCTCTAACCTACAGTGCAAATGTCTTCTTGGCCTCATTCCAGTCTTTTACCTTTCTGGTTGAGTTATTTGCTGCCAATATCTTGGTTCCCTTGCCAGGTTTCTCTAGAAAATTCCAGCCCTTCTTGCCTGTATGCTGTACCCCTACTTGCAGTCATCCCTATTGGCAAAAATCACCTTTCGCCATTCTTGGATTGGCTTAGTTCTTAGAATACTTTCTGTTACTTTATGAATATAATATTTTGTGTGGTAGTTGTTATTCTCCTTAAGGATCTGCATCCAAAATCCCACTCTCTCTCTCGTTCTTGAAATTCCCCTTTGCTTCATCATTGCCCCTTTCCTGTATGAATTATAACCTCCTGCTTCTGTTATGTATATGAGCCTTAACTGTGAAGCTGTACAATATCCCTTCAAATCAGGTAAACCTAAATCACCTTGTTCTGTTGGAAGGATCGCTTATCTCACTTAATTCTTGTCCTCTTTCCCTTCCAAATAAATTCCTTCAATTCTTTAGTAATTATTGCCCACAACAACTCTTTGAGTTGATAAATGTATGCCTGTCTTGTATACAAGACTAAAGAAACTAAAAACATTTCACTGCTTATATCTTACTGTCCATATCTATAAATGAGAGTTTCCAGTTTCTCATTTTTTGTATTATCTTTTATTTGCTCTCTTCCCACTTATCCTTAGCTAATGTAACGGAAACATTTTTAACCCATACTCCTAAATATTTCAGCTTATGTCCCCATAAATGTGGGTATTGCTGAACCAGTTTGTCTATGGGTACATAATTTAGTTTCATAGTTTCATAGTATAGTACTAGGCTATCTGCCCTGGGGCATTTGTAAGCCTAGCTATAGTGATGTGGCTTTTGCCACCCCATGAAATGGTACAAAAATGTACAGAATAAATCTAGAATACTGTGCCTCTGTCTAGTAGTGACACAGTGAAGGTCCCCTTATATAATAGAATTAGTTTACTGTGCCCCTGTCTAGCAGTGACACAGATGTGACCCCTGGGGTAAACTTACGATCTCCCATCCACTCATCAAGATTTCTCTTGAAGAGAGTCAGTGAGGGCCTCTGCCTAATACAAATTGGGATCCTGTTCCAAAGCATGGGAAGCCTCTGGGTTATGAATCTATCCCTCCAGCATGTCCTATTCATACTTGTGCCAAGGTTTAAGTCTTTAGCTCTCGTGGTCCTGATGGATTTGGATTTTTTGAGGTGGAGCATGTCCATCAGATCCTGATTGGACATGGCCTTGTACGTCAGGCAGCGATCACCTCTGAGCAGGCGGTATGCTACTGAATAGAGCTGAAGTTTCTTTAGTCTGGCAAAATAAGACATATGTTGGAGACCCTTGATCCTTTTGGTGAGGTACTTTTGTGGTCTCTCCAGCTGTTGCAAGTGCCGGGTGAGGTACATACCAAATGGGGCATTGTACTCAATCATGGGTCTGATGAGGGAGGAATATAGGGGTACAATGACATCCTTGGATCTGGATGTGAAACCCTTCATGATGAGGTGTGCAAGGTAGAATGTTTTTTTAACCACTTTGGCAACGTGGGTGTCAAATGAGAGGTCGCTGTCTACTTGGGTCCCTAGGTCTCTGATTACTTTTTCCGTACTCAGTGGGTTGCTGTCTATGTGATAATTTGTGGGTACTTTGTTTTTTCCAAAAGGGATGACTATACATTTTTTGGCATTTAGTTTAAGGCCGTGACTACGGCACCAGTTGTCCATTTCATTGAGGCCTTTTTGTAGGATGTGTGTATCTGCTGGTGTATCGACTATGGCGCCTAGTTTGCAGTCATCTGCGAACTTTGTCAGCCACAGCCCTCCCATGTTTGCTTTAACATCTGAGAAATAAATGCCGAACAAGAGGGGTCCGAGGACAGATCCCTGTGGGACACCACTTGTGACTGGCTTTGAGTCTGACATTGCTCCAGCGATTTTAACTTTATGGGTTCTGTCCTTTAGCCAGTTTGCAACCCATCTAGTGACATAAGGGTTTACTTTTAAGCTGTTTAGCTTATCTATGATGCCTGAGTGGGGGTATTGTGTCGAAGGTCTTAGCCAAGTCCAGGTATGCTGTATGGACTGCTTTGCCCTCATCAATGGCTCTAGTGACTGTTTTGAAAAAGTCAACCAGGTTTAAAAGGCAGGATCTGCCCTTTACAAAGCCGAACTGGGTGGGGTCAAGCGTCTGTAGGTCCCCTATGTCTCCGTTTATGAGTTCCATAATGATTCGTTCCATAGCTTTGCAGACCAGGCTAGTCAAGCTTATGGGGCGATAGTTTCCAGGGTCTGTAGAGGCAACCCCTTGTGGAGTGGGACCACTGTTGCTGTACGCCAGTGTTCAGGTACATATCCCGAAGTAAGGCTAAGGTTAAATAGCATTTTTATGTGTGGGTTTAGCTCCTCTTGGAGTTCACGTAACACGCACCCCGGGATACCGTCAGGTCCCATTGATGCTGTGTTTTTTGCTTTGTTTAGGGCGGTTCTCACTTGGACATGTGAGATGGCAGGGAGATTACATTCAGCTGGGATAAGTATTTCTTCTTTTGGGGGTGAAGGAGGCGAGAAATTTGCACTGAACCTGTCAGCCAGAATGTTAGCAATATCTGTGGGTTCAGTGTATTTTTTGTTGTTGTGAACCAACTCTGAGCATATCTGAGGGTTTCCGCCCAGGTTTCTAAAATAGATGAAGAAGGCTTTGTGGTTATCTTTAGTGTCCTTAGCGATTTTTCTTTCAAAGTTTGCCTTGGATGTTTTTATGAGAGAACGTAGTTTTCTGCTAATGTTGATCAGAGATGTCTTCCCTTCATGGGATTTCGCTGTGACGTGCAGTAGCTTCCTTCTTTTGTTATACAATTTGTTTATGGCTGAGATCCACCAGACAGGACGCTTACATTTGGTGGAGAGGGACTGGGATTTGTTTGGGATTGCATGATCTATGCATTCTTGGAGATGTCCATAGAAAGCATTTGTGAAGGATTCGGCATTGTGGGATGTGGTATTAAAGGATACCATCTCAGTCTTAAGAAGAGTGAAGTCTGCTTTTGAGAAGTTTTTCACTGTGGTCTTTTGTGCTGGGGGTGGAGGTGGAATATGTATATCCAGGGTGATTAGTTTGTGGTCAGATCTCACAAGTGAGGGGTATACTTCCGGTGTGGAGCATTTTGTTCCCATGTTTGTGATGATCAGGTCTAGTATATTATCTCCCCTAGTGGGAGAGGTGACTAGTTGTTCCAGTGCATTTGAATTTATGAATTCCAGGAACCTTTGGGCTAGGGTATTAGGGCTAGAATAATGTACCCAATCTATGTTTGGGTAGTTGAAGTCTCCCAGTATGATGGTATTTTGTGATACATTCATATCCTCCAATGTCTTCAGGAAGGCTGAGTGGGGTTCTTGAGATTGGGAGGGTGGTCTGTAACATGCTACCAGTTGTATAGCAGTTTTGCCTATGGTTAGTTGCACCTGTATAGTCTCTGATGCTTCATGTGTTGCTGCTAACCTGGAGGTGTGGGTGTCCTTTATGAATATGTACACTCCCCCTCCCTTTGTGGTTCGGCCCGGGTTTTGGGGCCGAAAAGCATGATACAAGGTATAGCCTGGTAGCGCTGAGGTGCTCTCAGGAGCCTTGAACCAGGTTTCAGTTACTGCACAGACGTCGATGTTCTCCATGCTGAGGAGTGCATCAAGTGCCTGCATCTTGAGATTTAGACTTCTGGCATTGAGCAGCATTACCCTTAGTTTTTTTCCATTTTTGTTTTCTAAGGAGGTGGGTTTGTCTTTTGAGCCTTGCATAAAAAAGGCACTATGGGGGTGGCAAGAGCCTTAGCCAATATCCGGAAGCCCAGTGGTGACAGGTATAAGCCATCCCTTGCGAAGCAGCGTGGCTTGTCCAACATATCATCCCAGGCAGACAGACATTGGATCCCCTTTGAATGACACCAGTACTTGAGCCAATTGTTAAAGCTGATCATCTTGTCTTTGTATTGTGGTATCATTCTTGGTGTGGGCAAGATGCTGCTCAGGGTCAGGGTCATACCAGCCTGGGCTACATAATCGGAGAGCTCCTCTATGTCTCTTTTCATGTAGTCCAGGGAGGTACATCTCAGGTCATTCACACCAGCATGGACAATGACGGAGTCATATTTGTACTTGCTTTGGAGTCACCTGAGTGCGTGTGTTATGTGGCGGATCCTAGCTCCCGATAGACAGCTCACAGTCACCTTCTCCTTGTTCAGCCTGGTCAGTGGGACATCAGTGTGTCTGACTATGGAGTCACCTATTACTAGTGTATCAGGCAAGGTGTTTGGCCTTAAGGGCTGCGATTGGTCGACACACTGATTTATTGAAGTATGTGTTGCATGTGTTTTGTTTTGAGGTGGTGGATTTTTGGATGTCTGCTTTGGGAGCCTCTGTTGTTTTGCTAAGTTTTTTATTAGAGCCTCCGAGTATGTCTTTGTGTTTTTATGTGTTTGGTTTGCAGTTGTGGTAGGTCTATGTGGGACTAGGATTGTGTGTGTGGTTGCCATCTCCTCCTGTCTGGTCATGCCAGCCCTGAGTTGAGAGAGTTCAGCCTCCAGTTTGGCTATATAGTTGCATCTCTCACATATATTTGTGTCTGTTGGGAGGAGGAGAGGGTTGTCTGTGTACATGAGACAATTGTAGCATTGTCTCAAGATGCCCAGATTGACCAGCTGAACTGGAGACGACGCCAGTAATCTACCACTCGACATGCTAGAACAGTATAAGGGAGTGGTATACCTTTAAGGGAAGTGGGTATTCACAGGGGTGGTAAGTAGATGTAGTGCTTTACTTAGTACGAGAGTGCTTACTTAGTAGAGAAGTATTGAGAACAAGTGCTAGGCTTATAATACAGTGAGTAGTCTGGTTACACTAAGAGTAGAGCTTCCTTAAGGCAAAATTTGAAGAACAGACTTTGCAGAGCCAGAAAAAGTTTAACCTTGTTTAACCGGCGCTGCGCTATGCGTACGACCATGCAAAGCCGTGCAAACGCGGATTTTAAACAGTGAACTACAAAAGAGCTGGAAATGGTCCCAAACAACCAATTACTACAGCTTCTTGTGCTGAGGTCACTTCCCCCAAGGACAGGTAGGCTGCTCAAGGCTCCCCACTCCCACTGGTGAGCAAAGAAATTTCCTTCTATCCAAGTAAGGTAATAGACAACACAGGAACTACACCACAGCCCAGAATACAGCAATGCCTGTAAACTGGTCTAAACTAGTAGAGGAAGGCAGGAAAACAAGGATTATTTTTTTTGTTGTTTTGTTTTTTTGGTAGAAACACACAGAAAATGCAGAAACAGTGATAAATTAGTTACACAGGCTAGCACACTTTAGTGGGCAGCCTCCACAGTTAAATTAAACAAACAAACAAGCAAACTTTCGATCAAATTCGACTAAAATGTAACTTTAAGTGCAGATTTTAAAATAATGCAGCAATCAGTTAAAAAAAGCCATATCCTTTGTTTTATCTTCATTTGTTTTATCTCTATTCATTTTATATCCCAAAAAGACTTGAAACTGTCTCAAAATGCCCCCCAACACTGAGATGTCCTTTTCTGGATTTATCACGTATAAATAACATCATATGCAAGTAAAGATGACTTTGTTTAATTACCATGCCAGTTATATCCTTGTATTTCTGCGTCCCTTATTTTCTTTGCCAGTGGCTCCAAATATAAAGCAAAGAGGAAAGAGGACAACCCCCTGCCTAGTTCCTCTGTTCAAACACAGCTGATCTGAGAAGAACCTTCCGAACTGTGACACATCTTTCTAGTTAACCTTATTATTGTATCAGAGATTGCAAAATGCTTCCAATGCCCTACTCATAAAATCCCATCTTACTCTTGTCATATGCTTTCTCTGCATCAAGACCCACCAACACATTATTTTCCCTCTGGGTCATCATTGTTCTATTAATGTTGTATCTTTGCCTCTCCTCCGGAAGACACAGTGATCCATATCTATCAATTTTGGCAACACCTTTGCCATTCTTTTAGCTAGTATAGACATAAACATTTTATAATCATGGTTTAAAATTGAAATAGGCCTGTATGAAACTGGGTCTTGATGGGTCTTTGCCATCTTTAGGTAACACAGTCACCACAGCTTTCTTCCAAGATATTGGTGCTTCCTTCTAAAATACTGTTAAACAAAGTCTTCCAGACCTTTATCACTTTCTTCCCTCCTGATTTCCAAACTTCCACAGGATTACTATCTGTTTCTAGAGATTTTTCTGAAGATTTGAGTATACATCACTGTTTCCATATCATCACCTCATATCTTAACTGTTGGTTGTTGAGCCTCATCTGCCTCTAACCTTGTCATAGTTAAGTCTTCCATAAATGTTTCCATCTGTACTCTTTCTTAATTTACACATGCCACTGCTTTATACAGTGTTTCTTAAAATTTCAGTAATATCTCTAAAAACTCTACAAGATCTTTGGATATTTTTTCTTTACTACAGGTTGCCTATGTTTGGCAACAACCATTTCAACTTTCAGTTGTCCAAATTGTTGTGCTAAAAATGTTTGTGCTCCGGAGTTATCAAAAAATAGTTGCTTAACTGCAGTCTTTCTAAACTCATGCATATTATTCAGATACTCCCTTATTTTCCCTTTAGCACTCTACATTTGCTCCTTCTCTTGTTCTGTGAGATTTCTTATTCTGCAAAACTTTAACCTTTGTCAGCCCCTCTAGGTAATTTCCATTACTTCTTAACCATATCTCTTTCTGTTTTATTTCAGTGATATTTTTAAACTCCATTTTCATTCTATCTCAGTCAGTACCAATAACTTCTGAAGATATTTCTATCTTCCCTAATATCTCTCAAATAATTTCCATTACGCAGTCCTTACATTTCTCTGTTTTAATAAGTAGGTGGGAAAGCTCCAATCTCTTATTTTTACTTCATTACCCTTTTATCTTAGCTTTTTGATGCTGTGAGATCCCCTCTCTGGGCCAGTAATCAGTGAGCCTGAATCCTCACCACAGACACTGGAGAGGGACATTTACTGGGAATACAAATGGATACACTCAGTAGTTCCAGCTGCAGATGTGATCGGCATCAAGCACAGTTTCCCTTAAGAGCACACATGGCCCAGGGTCTGGGTTTCTGTTTCTCCACAGGTCCACAGTAAGGCTCCCCACTGGCATAGATGCAGAGTTAAGTCCTCAGCCGAGTCCTCCATCTCTCTCTGTGAAACCAGTGCTTCATGTCCCTGCTCCAAGTAGCTGACACACACTCTGAGACTTTATTTTCATACACCGACACCTGGGAAAGGCTGGCACAGAGTACCCACTCTACCAACTTTGCCCAGACTATAAGGTAGATTCACTGTTGCCTGTCCATTACCAAAAGGCTCTTAAAAGGGTATTCAGTTATACTGTGTACAGTTAATACTAATACACATGGTAGTTTGACCAACAGAGAGGCTTCAAGACTGGCCAGATTTATCATTAAATAAATATATGCAAATGCTCTCAAATCTTAAATATTTTCTAAAAGGACCAGCCACAATGAAAAGTTTAAATATAGTTAATAATAAATAAAATAACATGAAAATATGAAATATCTGTTTATAGTAAACACTAGAATGTCAGTCACAGGAAATATTAAAAATAACACAGGTGGACAGGTTCACACAGTTACAGAAAAACAATACTTAACTAATTTCACTGTATTTTCTCGACTAATCTAAAGAATACTATTCCCTGCTCCACTTATTAGAGAAATGCAAGATGTAGTAGGTGAGGGATCCTTCTACGTCAGGTGCTAGAAACAGATTGCCCAGTCTAACTGAGAGACTTCTCAATGTAATATCTTAATAGTATTTCTGGAATATCTTACAGAATATCACATCTGGTCATCTGACTGTTTACCAAACTATCACCAACACCTATGTGGTTCCATACACACATATAGAGCTTTGCTAAGATCTGCTGCCGCTCCTGGAAGTCATAAAACAATTTCACACCTCCACCCTTTCAGAGTAGCAATTAATTTACCCCAGTGACATTGCAGGAAGCTTCGTAGTGCAGACTTTTGTCTCTGGCTGCAACCAGAACTTTAAGATACAATTTTTATGGTGTAATTTAATTCCAATTGTTTTTCAAAGTTAGCTGGGACTGAGAGTAACCTCTTCTCTTCCAGTATCCTCTTCTAAAACATACTCATTTAATTCAGTTACAATACAGTCAGGACCGCTGTTGATACATTTTCAATACAAGCAACTTTACAAATACATTTTCAACACAAGCATCTTTACAAATCAGTTTGATATTCAAATAACATATAATTCTGTACAAAATTCCAGCCACCTGTGCTGGTATTAGTTACACATCAACTGCCCTACATCTCCCGACTTAGCTGGCAGTACCTCCTGTCTTCACAGATGAATAATCAAAAATAGTTATTGGAACTGTGTTGGGCGGCCACATTGGTGCAGTGGTTAGCATTGCTGCCTCACAGCAAGAGGTTCACTGGTTCGATCCTCGGTTGGGGTGCCTTCTGTGCGGAGTCTGCATGTCCTCCCTGTGGTCGCGTGGGTTTCCTCCAGGTGCTCCGGTTTCCTCCCACATCCTAAAGACATGCTGTAGGTAGATTGGACACTCTAAATTGGCCCTAGGTGTGAGTGCGTGCATGTGTGTGCCTTCTGTGGAAGGTTGGGCACCGGGCTGGTAATTCGACACTGTAAAACTCTACTGCCAATCATGCGCGGACAGGTGATCCACTGTGGCAACCCCTAACCGGGAAAAGCCGAAAGAAGAAGTTGTTATTGGAACTGTGTTGAAGCTTTCAATTAAATGCACATTTTACTGTGTAATATAATTTCTAGTTAGTCTAGCCCAGTTATTGTACCTAGGGGAATAATATGTAAATTATGTTCCAGTTCCTACTACTGAATTCACATCTTCCATACCAGATATTTTCATATTGTTTTCAGAAATATACCCTCTTTTGTTATATTGCCTCTTCTAGGTCCCCTTGATATATCCTCACTACTGCAAATCAAATTCCAGTCCCCACCTTCAGATAATAATCCCTGCTGAAAGCTGAATATTTCTCCCAAAATTTTTGTGCATTCCATAATGGTAGTTTTCAGTTGAATATAAATACATGCCATTGTAATGCTCCTCCCTTGCCAGTAGTCCCTTACTACCACAAATCTAACATTTATTTCCTCATCTTTCACTATTGGAGCCCCTCTAGCAATTAGTATAATTACTCCCCTTTCCCTCCATCCCTGATATTCTGCTGAATATCCATTCTGAAGTCCTCTACTTGTGAAAATCACATGCTCATTTCTTTCCAAATGTGCCTCCTGCATCACTGCTGTTTGCACTCTGCAGTTCTTAGTATAATTTATTGAAGTTTCTTTTTTATCTATACCTATAAGGCCATTCACATTCCAGGATAATATGGGCAGCATAGCCAGCATGATAAAAAGTTATTCTTCCCATCCTTTACACATGACAGCTTTTTCAAATGTGCTCTTCCTGCTTGTGTATTACATTCACACACTAATTTTTGGCAGGCTGATGTTTTGTATAGTTTCTTCTCCATTTGAACCTATGTCACATTTCTCAAGATTTTTTTGTTTTAATGAAAACTCTCAAACAAAAAATTAAATGCGAAACATCCCCATCCCTCGTTAACTTGGAACAAACACACAAAACTATGTTCATGTTCAGAACATGAATTTTAACCTTCCAGAAGGGAACAATTGCCTCAAATTGATGACTGCAGCTACAGGCATTATCTAACTGAAATTTAAGGTTACCTATGCTAAAGCGAGTGCTATAGCCTCTACTCTCACTTAATACTGATTCATGTTCTTTTTCTTATCTCTTTTCCCCTCCCATATATGAAAAACAGCTTGTATATTTTCAGAAAACATTAATTTTAGCAATAAGAAAAAGTGCACTAATTATCTTTAAATAAAACTAAATTGTACGCTGTTCTGTTAACTGCATTAAAGTGTTAAGGCTGCTAGGGAGGTTGTTACCTCTTATTCCTTTTCCATAATACTTAATTTTTTTCTTTGAACTACTTGTCATATTATCTTTAATTTTTTACATGTTCCTCAGCAAGGAATACTCAGAATGCTCAAGATTAACTACATGCACCTGCAGACAGCTTGTCTCCATGGAAATGTACTCAGCAATGAGTCTTTGTAAATTTTACTCAAAAAAATGCACAGCTGCTCTCAACTGCAGACATCTTGACTCCACTGAACATTTGCTGGTGGAAAACGAACTTTATCTTTGCAATTGTAAGAAGCCTGTTGTTTTCATGTCTTTCATCAGTTTGTCTTATTTTCAAAGCCTGCATGCTTACAAAAACACCTGTTTACAGCTTAAGCCAAAGTTATTAATCTAGACATTCACCCTTGTAAAATCAAATGAAAATATCTTAATTCTATCAGTGCACTTATGTACCCCAACCCCACTCCAGCAGCCCAAGATCACAGCATATGAACATTAAACTTGATTTTGCCAAGCCTTTTTTCTCTTGTTATAATATAAAGATCTATATTTCTTAGAACTATAAAAGTACTTGTTTATTTTAATAGCTTTACCACATACAACAGTCACTGAAAAGACTCCCCCTACATATAAAATACCCCTGACTACAATCTACACAAAACTGTTTTACTGTATATAACATGCAGTTTATATAATGAAATGATGTTATGTAGTCCTATCTCGCCTCCATTATCATGTGAGGGTTCGGAGCTGATCCTTGGCTCCGACTCGGCCACTTAGAAAGCCTGAAAACTTCTGATTGGCTCGTGGCTAACAGGTATCCCATGATGCATGCGCACATTCCCCAGATCTCGTTTACCGCGTCTTCGGTCGGAAGCTTCTTTTGGTTGGCCCTGACTAAGTGATTTAGTTCTTTATTATTACTACTTGTTAGGAGTTTTTAGCTTCATGTGAAGTGCTTTTCTTATTGCTGATAGCCTTATTGTGATACCGATTTGTGTCATATTAACCGGACTTGACTTTTTACTGGATTTGACTTATTACTGCTATAAAATTCTTGGGCCTGTTGGCCTTTTGTGTGTGATTCCCGTGAGTGTGTGCTTTTTGACTAAACCGTTTTACTTAGAGGTACTAGTCTGTTCCCTTTTCCTTTACACTAGGTTCGCTTAAGTTAGAGAACCTAGTGAAACCTCCTTTTGTTGTGAGAGTTAGGGCTAGAACTGTTTAAGTTCTTCTCTTGTTGAGTGAGTATGTTGGTTGTTTCTTTCAATCGCCTATACTGAGACTGCCATTATGTCTAAAGAACATAAAGAGCATAAACAGTCAGGATTTAAAAAGTGTACTAAATGCTCTCAAAAAATGGCCATCACTGTTGGACATAGCGTCTGTGTGTACTGTTTATGGTCCGTACATCTTCAAGAGACTTGTCTCTTTTGCCATTCCTTTAATCCTAGAGTGCTCCAGGAATGGAAGACTAAGCTGAGTCTGAAATGCATGTTAAAACCTTCCTTCGAGGAAGACCTAGCCAGTTCGTCTTCCTCTGCTAGGTCGCAGTCTTCTAGTAAAGATAAGGGCAAGACTTAAAAAAGGCCTTCTCCAGTCTCAACTTCTGTCTCTGAACCTCCACAGAAGTTACCTAAATTGGAGATGGCTTCTGTCTCTTTGGCTCCACTGTCCTCGGAGCCAATAGAGATTCTGGACATGGACATTGTAGTATCGGCACCAAGTGCTTCAGTGCCGATCACTAGCAGTCCTCTTCGGAACCGGTCTACAGACATTCCACCGGTCTCCCCTACTCTAAAATCACCTATATTGCAGAGAGCGAGGTCTCCCACAGTGTCCTCCAGATCCTCCAGGAGCTTTTCTGAAGAAGACATCAAGAGAGTGGTGTTCAGAGTCCTTAAGTCATCGGACTTTCCAAAAGTTCTATCGGCTCCGCCCATTTCTGTCTCGGAGCCGACTCCTGTTACTGATCCTGCTCTTTTTCCTCCTCCAACCCAGATTGGGCCTTTGGAGCCGATGCTGTCGATACCGACTATAGTGGTGTCCTCGGCTCCAGCACCCCGGGTGGTTGTCTTGGAGCCGAGCTCTGCTCCGACACTGTCGGCGCCATCCGAAGTGTCTAGGGTCCGAAGCTCTTCGGTCGGACCCGAGGGGGACACTTGGAACTGACCCTCTTCTGTGCCCAGTCTTCCTCTTGGTGCGTCAGCCCGAGTGAGCTCGGACCCTACATTATTCTCGGAGCCGATTCCTTTGAAGTCATTGGCACCTATGCTCTCCTCGGAGCCGAGGTGTCATTCGGAGCCGGAGGAATCAGTCTTCATGAAGATGAGGAGCATGTTGGATAGTTCATCCGTACCATTTAGAAGTACTGATGCTATACTCCCTCAAGCGCAGACTACGGTCTCAGCATCCTCTCCCCCCAGGATGGTAGAGACTCTCACTGCCTCAGGATCCCCATTTGGGTGGTCCCCGATCTTTCGAGACCTCCCCTGAAGACCCCACTGAGGAGCCCCTTCGGAAGAGATCATTTAAGAGGAAGCATGTAGACTCCCCTGATGAGTCTGTCACATCTGACACTGACCTCAATGAGTCGGAGGAGTCCGCTAAGTCGTCCTCAGAAGATGTGTCCTTTGCAGACATTTTGGAGATCCTCAGGCAGAGAGGTGGCTGGCCCACCGTTACCCCTTCCAATGAGGAGTCAGTGTACCCTGAAGGCTTTTGGGTCTCAACCCTCAGCTTCATGGGTGTTTCCTCCATTTGATGAATTACTGGATCTTGTGAGTCAAAAACCATGGCAGACTCCTGATGCCGTGGAACCGGTCCCCAGGAGGCCGAATAAATTTCTCTCCGCCCCTAAAGACAAAGAGTTTTTATCCAAGGGTTTACCTGTTGATGCCATGGTGGTGGCTGTGGCCACTAAGAAGGAGCTAGCAGAGATTTCTTCTTCTACCCATCCACCTAATAAGAAATCCTGAACGATGGATAGGTACGGGAAGCGTATCTTCTCTTCAGTGGCTTTTACACTCCGATCGCTGAACTATCTATCACCTTTTACGAGACTTCAGAGAGATCTCCTAAAGGAGTTAGGAGATGCTCCTCAGGGTACCTCTACTGAAGCAGTCCCATCTACAGTGTCGGCTCAGTTGGCTACCCTCACATCTATTGTTAACTCCTCCATGCGTCTGATCTCATATGCAGCTGATGGTGCAAGTAGGGCAGCGGGTTCAGGAGTCTCATTAAGGAGACATTCCTAGATGCGTCTATGCAACTTTGCTGAACCTTTCAAGTCTATATTCACCAATGCTCCTGTGGACGGATCCTCTCTTTTTGGACCCAAGGTGAAAGATACCCTCACCAGGTGTGAGCAGGAAGGAAAGACTCTCTCTGCCGTGGGAGTCCGTTTTACCATTCCTTCTAGACCTTACCCTAAAGGTCAGAAGAGCGGTAAAATGTGGTTCAAGAAATCACAGAGACCTTTCCAGGACACACAAGGTGATTCCTCTTTCAGAGGCAGGGGAGGAGGAAATAATGGTAGACGTCGCCCTAGAGGCAAGGGAGACCCACAAAATCAGGGAAGTCGCGATTCCTTTCGTGACAGTCCCTATCAGCGTTCCTGATGTGGAACCAGACTGTGCTTCTCTGGAGCCGGTCAGGGGTCGCCTGTCCTTGTACCCAGAAGCCTGGCTAAATCTCACTCAAGACAAGTGGGTACAAGACATTATCACCAGAAGTTACTCTGTACCCTTTTCCCTTCCACCATGCCCTTCCAAAAGGATCCCAGATGTACCACCCAATCACAGGGATCAAGCGGCTATAGAGATAGAAAAGCTGCTATTAAAAAGAGTCATCCAAAAGGTCCCAACAGACCAGACAGGATTCGGAACATACTCCAGGTTCTTTTTAGTTCCAAAAAGAACAGGGGATTGGAGACCCATCCTAGACCTCAGCAGGTTAAACGAGCATGTAAAGAAGTCCAGGTTCCGAATGGTCACTACAATCCATACTCCCTTTGTTAGGGAGAGAGAGCTGGATGTGCTCAATAGATCTCCAGGATGCCTACTACCACACAATGATGGACAAAGCATCAAGGAGCTACCTACGCTTCCGGCTGGGAGCCAATCATTACCAGTTTCGGGCACTGCCCTTTGGTCTCACCACAGCCCCCCGAGTGTTCACCAAGTGCATGGCAGTAGTCACAGCTCATTTGCAGCATCAGGGAATCCAAGTCTTTCCATACCTGGACGATTGGCTTCTGGCCGCCACCACCAGGCATCATCTAGTTTAATCGAGAGATTCCACAATCAAGCTCTGTTCCCAGTTGGGAATCTCGATAAACTGGGAAAAATCCTCTATTTTGCCCACTCAGTCTATAACTTTTATAGGAGCAAACATAGACACAGTCGATATGACAGCCAGACTACCTACAGACAGAATCTTGTGCAGCAAATTTACGGGATACTTCCCCTTCGAAGAGTCAAAGTGAAGGTGGTGTTGCAGCTTCTCAGAACTATGGAGTCAACCATAACCTTGGTACCTTTAGCAAGACTACATATGAGAATACTCCAGTGGCTCCTGTCATCCCAGTGGTCGTTTCAGCATTTGCCTCTACATCATCAGATTCTGATTACAGATTCTTGCAAAAAGGACCTATGCTGGTGGATACAACCAGGTCATCTTACCACAGGGACTCCCTTTGTACCGCACCAACCCATTGCCACTTTGACCATGGATGCCTCTCAGATAGGGTGGGGGGCATTATCTTGGCAGGACTGTCCAAGGCACATGGCAAGAGCAGGAGACCCATCTGCATATTAGTGTCCTAGAGATGAGAGCGGTGCTTCTAGCGTTGCAAGTACTTCACGACTTTCTCCCTCTAGGGACGATAGCTATCCAGACCGACAACATGTCGGTGGTCTGGTATCTAAACAAACAAGGGGGACCAGATCATACCCCTTATGTCGAGAGGCCCTGCGAGTTTGGAATTGGGCGATTTCTTCCCAACGCTTTCTCATTGCAACACACATCTCGGGGACTTCCAACGTGATAGCGGACAAGCTAAGCAGGGAAATATCGTTACTTCACGAATGGTCCTTGAACCAGAAAATAGCCAGTATGATCTTCCACAAGTGGGGACAACTCTGCTGTGACCTCTTTGCCAGTCCCATCAACACCAAATGCAGCACCTTTTTCTCTCTCATCCCCCCTCCGGGAGTGTCTCCAAGAGATGCACTAGTCCACAATTGGCCCCCGGGACTCCTTTATGCGTTTCCTCCTCTTCCACTCATCCCCAAGGTCATACAGAAAGCAGTGCTTTTTGGAAGCAAGATGATCCTCATCACTCCTTACTGGCCTCGTCAGATTTGGTTCCCTTTTTCTCGGGCCTCACCTGTTAGACTACCCATGGACTCTGGACCCAGTGCCACACCTCGTGACACACATCAGGTTCTCTTCACCCCAGCCTCCACACTCTCAAACTGACAGCATGGCTGCTCCAGTTCCGTCACTAGTCAGGCTTCATGATTTGTCTTCAGCTGTAACTCATATTATTACCTCTTCTCACAAGCCTTCGACCAGAAAATTGTATCATAGTAAATGGAAGAGATTTTCTATATGGGCACACAATAGAGAAGTTGATCCATTTACAGCTCCCATTACTATTGTTCTAGAGTTTCTTTCAGAACTCTTTCACCAAGGTTCAGCGGCTGCTACACTCCGAGTTCAACTAGCAGCAATATCTAATTTTCATGTGGGGACTGATAATTCCAGTCTTATGTCTCACAAACTGTGCAAATCCTTTCTTAAGGGTTCCATGATGTTAAGACCTCCTGTGCAAGACCCCGTTCCTCCTTGGGACCTGAATCTAGTTCTGTCTAGACTTACTCTGCCACCCTTTGAACCAGCCCATAGTTGTCAGTTGAAATTTCTGTCTTGGAAGACTTTTTCTGGTAGCAATAACCTCAGCCAAGCGAGTTTCTGAATTACAGGCTCTGTCTGTTAAACCTCCATATTTAATTTTTCACAAAGATAGGGTCTCTCTCCGGACCAACCCTTCTTTTATTCCTAAAGTCTGTTCTCAATTTCACGTAAATCAAACAATTGAATTGCCAGTGTTCTTCCCTAATCATTGCAATAAAGCAGAGTATACATTCCACCAATTGGATATGCACAGGCAACTACGTTTCTATATCCACCGGACCAAAGAATTTAGAAAATCAGAACAGCTGCTTATTTCCTTTGCTGAGGCGAGAATGGGCTTGCCACTTTCCAAGGTTACACTTTCTAACTGGATCTCTAGTTGTATTTCCTTTATTTACAGTTCTCAGGGAAATGAGTTACCCTTTAAAGTCAAAGCGCATTCCACCAGGTCCTTCTCTACTTCTGCTGCTTTCCAAGCCAGGACACCTATTGATAAAATATGTGCAGCAGCAATATGGGCTACCCCTCATACCTTCATTTCCCATTATACATTGGATTTAACCTCTAGGAGTAGAGCTTCATTTGGTTCCATGGTACTCAGGAGTATCTTCCAATGAGCCACCCATTCAAGATGCTAGGGACACTGTCCCACACGTAATAATGGAGGTGTGATAGGACTACATAACATAAAGAAGTTATGTACTCACCATAATGTTCCATGTATGTAGTCCATCTCGCGGAACATTATTACGAACCCACCCACCAGCCCCCTTCCTAGAGGATCTGGATACAGTTTTTCCTTTTCTACAATGGTTTTTACCACAAGGGCGCTTTTTATTACAGTTTATTCTTTAGGACATTTGTTCTTTTTCCTGTCTTATCTTGATAGACTAGTAGCAAACAAGATCTGGGGAATGTGCGCATGCATCATGGGATACCTATTAGCCACGAGCCAATCAGAAGTTTTCAGGCTTTCTAAGCGGCCGAGTCGGAGCCGATCCTCAGCTCCGAACCCACACTTAATAATGTTCGGCGAGATGGACTACATTCATGGAACGTTATGGTGAGTACATAACTTCTTTTTTTATACAAATACTAGTAAGAGCAATAATTGTTTTTAATAAAAGTGGTTACAGTGTATATTGAGATTCTTGTGGTTCCTGTTGTCGGAGTTGGTCCATTTTCCTTGTCTGGGGTGGCTGGTTGCATTATTCGTCATTAGGAGTTCAATTGTTTTTACTTACAGTTTCCCCCTAAGTGTCCTTCTGAACAGTAATAAATTAAGGTGAGGTATATGCATTCCACCCACAAGTTTAATAAAGTCAACAAAAGTCTGGAATGGTGTTTTATAGCCACTTTTTCTTGCAAAACAATATTTCGCAAACATGATAAGATGCTTTATAGTCTTCCATTTATTCACTAATTTCAAAGTTGTTGGTCTTCTGTTCATCTTCATCTCCCAATATCAAACTCTGGTTTAAGTCCACAGTAGTACTGATTCTCCTAGCCAACTCCTTTGCTTTTTTCTGTATCTCAAGCATTTTCCTTTGGAACATTGGAAAAGGTTTTACTGGCAAAGTCTGTCTACGAACCTTACCATCAGTAGAATGAGAAGCAGAGTACCCCTTTGCTTGCAGATTCACTTTTTGTTGGATAAACTTTTTTTATTTTCTCCTTCGCTTGTTCTGTGTCAAAAATAAATGATCCTCCATGGGAAAAAAAAAACAATTTGAATAAATGTGGATACATCAAACTGAATCTCACATCTGCCTCTCAGCATTCCCTGATTGCTGGGATAAATTTGCTTCTCTTCTGCCTGGTGTACTGCGAATAATCATTTTCTACATACACTCTACTGTCTCCAATTTGTAATACTTTGCTGTTCAGCCACAATTGTATCAACGTTTTCTGCTAGTGCGATTGGATTTTTACTAGTACAGGTCTTGGCTGCTTTCTTATAGTTTGGAGCCTATACTCTGTGCTCATTCAGTTACAAATTCTGCTGTGGAACACCAGTCTAGTTGCTTATCTGTGCTTTCATAAAAATAATATGGTCTGTTCCAGTTTCTTTGGTACAGCAGAAAATTGCAGGCTTTCTCTGTGCGCGCTGTCTTCTAAAGCCCCTATGTTTTTAAACAGTTGCTCTTGAGAAACGTAATATTGCACCAGCTTTTTTCCTTTTGTCATCCTCCGAGATCTGCAGTTTTATCAGTTCATGTAGTTAAAGCAACTTCTATTTTTTCATCCTTTTATTGCTTGAATTGATATATTCCTTGAATGCTTCATTTATTTTAATCATCTCTGAATACATTTGATTTATTTTTTACTCTAAATTCAGCATACCTAAGGTTCATCATATCTTCCTCCTTTAATTCCTCCCTCACCCTATTATATACTCTAGCTCAAACTTATATCCTTTATGAATTTGGAAGTGCACTCTCATGTAATATTTCTGATAATTTTTCAGATAATTTACACCAAATGTTCTGTAGTAATTACTTTCTATGTCTGTACACTAACATCACTGGTAGACTTTATGTATGTTAATGTTCCGTTAAATCTATGTATGTTATCAATATAGTCTGTATTCCTTACATATCTCATCATATTGTCTATGTATAAATTGTACCACTTTCATTGTTTTGCGATTCACTGTAACGCTGGACCTTTTCTCCCCTGTCCTCCAAAATGTCTTCTTTGCTGGCCTCCAGGCAGTGTATTTACTAGCCAGTAATTGAATTTTACCCCCCCCCCCCACAAAAAAAACCAAAAACATTTCAGTGGCACTCCTTTTTCTCAATTTCTGTTTTTACACTGAGAGCTGAAGTTATGCTGTTGATCAGTGTGCAACCATCTTGGAAGTCCATTTCTCCTTATTTCTTGAGCTTCACCCTGTTTCATTATCATCCCTTGGCACTTTGAATTACAACTTTCTGCTTGTGCTATGTATGGGAGCCTTGACTGTGTAGCTCTAAAATATCCCTTCAAATCAGGTAATCTCAAACCCAGGGGCAGCTCATGCTATCGGGCTGCCGGACTGCAGCCCTCCCACCTAGAAATTACAAAAGAAAAATATTTAAAACTGGAAAACAAAAATGAAAAAAAAAAGTCACAAGTCCCGACTCCTCTGCGCATGCACAGAGGCATTAGCAGAACTCAGACTGCCTTTATCAGCAGTCCAGATAGAGACAAAGAGGTACCCAGCAATCATTGATGTGAGATACCCAAGAATCTGTGCGGTCATCACCACACAGAAGAGGAGCTCTGGACTGCTTTGGCTGCAGGCAGAACCAATGAGGGGTGAGCTGCTGCTGCTCTCACAGGATGTTGATTGCACAGGCTTGGCTTCATTTGTGGATTACTGCATTCGTGAAACAGTGGTCGCTGGCTGGAGTGAACAGGTAGGTGAAGGCTTCATAACTAGGACATCTGCTGGACAAAGGGTGTGTGGTGTGTGTGTGTGTGTGTGTGTGTGTGTGTGTGTGAAATGCCCCAGTTACTATATACTGGTAGCTAGAGAGAACAAATGGTGGTGGGTCGAGATACTCAAGCTTGAACCCTGTACCTTGGATGTAGGTGTCAAGGACCTGAATTCCCTATCCACCACCATTTCTAAAAAAATTTGCATATTTTTGCCTCCTATTTGTTCTGTTCCTCATAAAATCTGTGGTGTATCTACAGTTTTCCTTGAAAAGTCTTTAGTGCAGTGGTGCACTGGTAGCATTGCTGCCTAACAGCTGCAGGTTCTCTAGTTTGATTCTTGGCTGGGGTGCCTTCTCTGTGGTGTCTGCATGCCCTCCCATCTTACAAAGATGTGTCTGGCATTTCTCCCTGCTCTGCTGAAAATTGTCTTTTGTTCCAAGTCAGACTAGTTTTCTGGTTAAATGTTTAAAAATAACAGGCATTTGAATTTCAGACTTCATATTCTTCAGAAAGTACATGGTAACACAAAACTGTTCTAGCAGTTGTCTAAGTTTATAACATGGATATTTGAAATTTGTCCCTATTTTTGGGACTGTATTCCCCCATTATTAGCTTTGTCCATGTATTTTGTGCTAAAGTTGAGAGTTATCTATGGTGAGAACTGAATTCATTGAATGTTTGGGGGCTGTATTCCCCTCTATTACTGGCTTTGTCCACATGTTTTTTGCTAAGAGGTTGAGAGCTATAGTGAGAATTGAATTCACTGAATATGTTTGGGGGCTGTATTCCCCCCCATTATTGGCTTTGTTCAGGTGTTTTGTGCCAAGAGGTTGACAGCTATGGTGAGAAGTGAATTCACTAAATGGTAGCCATTTAAGTTTGTCTTCCTGTCTTTCACAAAACAGCTGATTTGGTATAGTGGTATGTTTCTTTGACTGTTTTGCACAGGGTCCCCTGGGTTAAAGACGTGGCAGTGAAATGTATGGTGGTAACACAGCATTTTATTCTAGCAACTTTCCAACATTATACAAGCAATGTTTAAAATGTGTCCCTGTTTTTTTGGGCTTTTGCCCCCCCCCCCCAAATAAATTTCGTCTTTTTCCAGATTTCTTGTGCTGCAAAGTTCAGAGATACAACTGCGTGTTGAGTAGATTTTACAAGGAGCTGAGAGCTGCAGGGGAACAAAACTTTAGTGCTGCTTATTCAGTGTCTGCTTGCATTGTTAATAGCACAGCAGGTAGTGTACTTGCTTTTGATGCAGAAGGCTGTGGGTTCTACTCCCACAGTAGATAGATGCACTGCTGATACTGTAAAGTGGGTGGATGCTGCAGTCCTTTTTGGCAAAGATACCTAGAGTAGTAACTATGAACCTGTTATCAGTTTGCCATACAGTCCCTATTGCGATATTATTAGCTTATTTATTTTAATGTATGCAACATAGTCAATTTATTCCTCAAGAGCAACAGACACTTTATTTGTAGATGAATAAACAATGACATATACAGTTGTTTGCTAGCAGCAACCTCTTCATTGTTACAGATTTCTTTAATGTGAAATTATTTAGATGACTTTTACTACTTCAGAGATTGTGCATATTTACTGATACTGGTGGACTGTAGAAGGTTGAGTAGACTTTTATGATGGAAATGTTCTGAATTGGGTAGTTTTGTCATTGGTGCATGCATTTTGTTTCATTGTTTACTGGAAAAATGTTCAAAACAGTAAATTTAAAATGCCATCCAACAACTGTACTGTATTGTACAAGGAATATAATTTAGTACAATCAGGACGGTGTATCAAAGAGCACATGTATGTTTCATGTGCTAGGGGCCTATGATTTGAAAACAGCCCAAAGTTAATCTTTGTCTGCCACTGGCAAAATGTATTTTCTTTGAATGTGGGTTTCAATCCTGTTTCATTGAATGTGAGTTTCAAGGGCAGAGAAGTTTTTAATGCTAAGCCTGTTTTCATTGTGAGACTGCATTGTTGTTTAGCAGATATCTTAGTGTTTGTGCTGTAAAATGCAAAATAAAACTTTCAAATGAAATCCAAATCATCATATAAGTAAAGGAGTATGCACATTAGTGTTTATGGTAAATGGAGTGAAATAGCTAAGTAATGTATCATTGGAATGGCTGCAGGGGGAAGGGCTCCATTCGACCATGATTTTGTGAGGGGGAAGGGCGGCAAACTCAAAGACAGCCCCAGCTGAACTATACCTCCCAACTGTCCAGATTTTCACAGAATGAATAGATTTTTGCTTCTTATTTTTGGTTTGTTCTTCATAAAATTTGTGGTTTTCTGTAAGATCATTTAGGAATTAAGTCACTAAATAATGACACACTGAGTTTCAGACTTCATAACCTTCAGAAAAATGCATGCTAAAGTAAGACCTGTTATTCTGTCAACTGTCAGTTTATACAAGAGCAATTTTTAGTACTGTTATATGTTCCCCCAATATATTTGGCCTTGTCCAGATTTATTGCATTAACAGGTTGAGAGGTACATGCAAATAAATTGCTTTATAGAATTAGGCATAGCCAAACCTCTCAACTGACCCCGAATTTGGCTCAAAATGTTGCTCTTCCAAAATTGCTATTTTGCAGAGGGATTATTAGGGGAAGAAAACATGGAGGGTTTACAATTAAAAAATAACTATAATAATCCCTTCTTTGACAGGTTCCCAGCTGTATTGTGTGGCTATTTTATATTTTTGCATCACATTTGTGGTCCATTTTTCATAAAATTGTGTTTTTTTTTGGCAAATTAATGGTAAATTATTAAAGACTGAAGTTGGAAAATAATGACAGAAATTTGAGTTTCAGATTTCATAGCCTTCAGAAAATTCATACTAATGCAAGACCTACTATTCTATTATCTTTCTAAGTTTATAAGAGCAATATTTAAAAATTGTCCTTATTTTTGGGCCTTTGTCCCACTTCTATATATGGCTTTGCCCAGATTTCTTGCTCTGAGGGTGAGAGGTATGACAAATGTGTCAGGGCCATCACCGTCAGCCAGAGACATTTCAAATTGTGACATACTTGTTGCACCCCACTCCCCCATGTAGTGACTCTGGATGTGTCCAAGCAAGGCAAGGAGCAGTTATGCAGTGTAAATGTGCAGGGTATCCCCCTATCCAAGGTAGACACAAGTACTAAAGTGACTTTTCATCTGTTCTTGATTTTGCAGAATGGTCCGGTTTTTGGCATATTTTTGTACTGTTGATTTATGCTTATTACTCAAAGTGCCTGTTGCTCTGTGTTTTAAGTAGCAATGTTTTAATGACCATCAGGTAAGCTTGTCTAAGATCATAACATGCAAGTAAGCTTTAATAAGCATACTGTTAAAGAATTGCCAACATTGAAGCCTTTCTGTTGTCATGCACAGAATACTTAACTAGATAATGTATAAGCCTTGAGTATTGAAATGCATATGATAGTAAGTGTAATAAAGGACAGGATTACATTATTTTAAGAAGTTCATTACACTTGTTGGAGACTTCCAGTCATCTCTGCAGGCTTTACCCGTAAACTAAACAGAATGCCAATCATGTGTGGTCCATAATCTGTACAGTAATCCTTTAAGCAATGTATCTTGAGCTTGTTTCTTGTTTGCTTTTCATTTTTACTTTGATCATGTTTCCCCATGAAACAAGTAGATATACTTGCCAGGCAACAGGCCTTTTTTGGATAAGAAACATTTTTACAAGTGGGGGCATCACGGAGATTGCTATTTTCAGCATGTTACTTGGTACTTTAATAAAGCTGAATATAAATTATAATTAGAACTGCAGTGCAAGGAGAAGCGGTTTGAGTTGAGTGCTGCTTGCTTTTCTTATACTTGATTTTGACGAGCATTCCAGTAATGTATTTAAAAAGTAATTTATTTTTTCATGCCTCACAACCTGTTTGTTTCCATGTAGATATTAAGTAAGCTGTCATGCAGCCAATGCATTGAAATATTTTTATTCTTTTACACTTCATTTGTCTTGATTGGACTCTCATAATGAGGGTTTGGCACCCAGGGCAGCATATTTAATTAAAGTTAGATGTGAGAGTGTTCATTCTCGCCGTTTGTTCTTACACCTGGGTTCGGAGCCGATCCGCGGCTCCGTGTCGGCCGCTTGACAAAGCTCTGCAATGGGAAGAAGCTCGAGACCAACCTAACTCCCACAATCCCCCTCTGCCTTTACCCCAGATCTAGTTTGCCGCTGCAAAGATCGCATCATTTTGATGAGCTCGGACCACCTGAAAGCTAAGATTGATTATTTCTTATAATTCTTTCATTAGTTTTTTGTATTCAAATATTTCAGATTGAGTGTTTGTATGTGTGAGTAGTGTATCGAGGGTTTCTTGGGTCCGTATATAAGTTTTATATACTTTATATACTTTTGAGTTCCCTCGGGGCCTACCCCACCCTTAACTGGATTTGACTTAGGTTTCAGGATTTGACTATTACTGGCTTTGACTTATTCTCTGGATTTGACATTAATTACAGGATTGTACACTGTTTTCTGGATTTATTACCATGTCAGAAAAAGCTAAGTCTGGCTTTAAACGTTGCCAATGTGGACAGAAGATGTCTGTCACAGACAATCATAGTTCCTGCGTCTACTGTCTTGGCCCTCTCCATCTGCAGGAAGACTGCTCTATCTGTCATTCATTCAGTGGAAGGGTCATGACAGATAGGCGCAGGAAACTTATGGATAGGGGTCTTCTAAAACCTACTTTTCAAGAGGCTCTGGATGCATCAGACCAGGCATCTAAATCCTCGAATGAATCGAAGACGTCGGAGCCCAAGTCATCGGCTCCGAGCTCTTCATTCAAAGTTCGATCACCGGTTCCACAGACTTCGGGGCCGAGTGTTGAACTGTTGTCAGTTACCGAGCCTCCTCCTGCACTTTTGAGGTCGGCTCCGTCTTCGATTCCTTCGACGCGTTCTTCCAGGCCCCTCTCCGACACCGATGTGGACCGCGTGGTGCAGAAATTGATGGAGAATACGGCCTTGTCCAAGCTCATCTCGGTCTCCTCCCAGCTGGTGTCGAGACTCGAAGGCCTTCCTTTATCTCCACCTGTTCCTCCTCCGAGGCCTATTCAGTCTTCGGAGCCGGGAGAGGCTGACCTGCTGATTGTGGAGCCCTCGATTCCAGAGCCGTCTCTTTCTCGGTCGGTACCGTTCACCTCAACTCCGTCGGATCCAGTACTGGAGTCTCGGAGCCGAAGATCCATCCTGGGTTCCGGGACTGAGAGTCGGACCGATGTTTCCGTTCCGACGCTCCCTCTCGGGGCCTCGGCTCGGATCGACTCTGCTCCGTCCTCAGGTTCGATGCCTTCGGTACCTGTCTCGGGGATTCCTCCGACTTCTTCGGAACCGGGGGATACCTCGACTCGGGACCCGGGGGCTTTCGAACTCATGAGGAAGGTGTTGTCTGTTCAGACAACCACTTCAGCAGGTACAGCTTCTCCTTCCCATAAAGGGCCGTTATCCTTCTCTGCACCCACGGCTACGTCCAAGCGTCGAGCACCAGTGTCTCAGCCACCCCTAGAGGGTGCCCCCTCTTCCTCGGAGGCTTCTTCGGATGCCCCCCCGAGGAAGTTCCGAGGAAAAGATTGTGTAAGAGGAGACACTTAGATTCTCCACAAGAATCATTGACATCGGACACTGACTTAGATGAGTCAGAAGGGTCCCCAAAGTCACCCTCGGAGGATGTCTCCTTTTCTGACATCCTGGAGATCCTAAAGCAGAGAGGTGATTGGCAATCCCTTCCCCCTTCTGAGGATGAGTCAGTCTTGCTGAAGGCATTCGGTGCTTGCCCTTCCTCCTCCTGGGTCACTCCGCCCTTCGATGAGTTAATGGAGCTGATTGCTCGAAGGGCGTGGGAGATACCTGACACGGTGGAGCCCGTCCCTAGGAAGCCTAACAAATTTATTACTGCCCCCCAAGATAAGGCTTATCTGACAAAGGAAGTGCCAGTGGACGCTATGGTGGTGGCAGCAGCCACGAAAAAGGAGATGTCGGAATCTTCCTCATCTGTCCATCCGCCTAATAGAGATTCTAGGACTATGGACAGATATGGGAAGCGCATTTTTAGTTCAGCGGCTTTTTCTATGCGATCCCTGAACTATTTGACCCACTTTACACGACTACAGAGGGATCTAGTCAAAGAGTTGGGAGATACCCTCCAGGGTACTACAGATGCTGCTGTCTCGGAGAAGGTTACAGCACATCTCAACACCCTTACTTTATTGTTAACTCATCCATGAGGCTGATCTCATACGCAGCCGAAGGATCGAGTAGGGCAGCAGCTTCAGCGATTGCTCTTCGTAGGCAGTCCTGGATGCGCTTATGTTCATTTGCGGAAGCCTTCAAGTCTTCCTTTACTAACGCCCCATTTGATGGTGCCACTCTCTTTGGCCCTAAAGTAAAGGAGACCCTTACCCGGTGTGAGCAAGAGGGAAAGACTCTGTCTGCTGTCGGAGTCCGTTTTTCCACCCCATCCAGACCGTACCCCAAGGGGCAACGAGGTGGAAAGATGTGGTTTCGAAAACCCCAGGGTTCTTTTCCGGGCACACAGGGTGATACCCCCTCCAGAGGCAGAGGAGGGGGTAGAGGTGGAAGACGTCGCCCTGGTGGCAGAGGGGGTCCGCAAAACCAAGGTGACAGGGATACACTCCCCGGGAAACCTTTTCAGCACTCCTGAGAGGAGGCCCGACTGTCCTGCTCTGGAGGCAGTCGGGGGTCGCTTAGCTTTGTACCCACAGGCCTGGCAAAATCTAACATCAGACAATTGGGTAAAAAGCGTTGTTACCAGAGGCTACAAAATTCCCTTTCTATTGTCCCAATTCCACAGAAAAGACTTCCAGATGTGCCGCCCCATCTGCGAGGCCCTGCAGCTACACAAATTTCAAAGCTGCTAGAAAAAAAGAGTCATCCAACCAGTCCCAGCGGACCAAAGAGGATTCGGAACTTACTCAAGGTTCTTTTTAGTTCCAAAGAAAAGGGACTGGAGGCCAATTCTGGACCTAAGCAAACTCAATACCTTTATCAAGAAAGAAAAGTTCCGAATGGTCACGCTTCAATCGATCCTTCCATTCTTAAAGAAGGACCACTGGATGTGCTCAATAGATCTAAAGGACGCATACTACCACATCAAAATGGCCAGGGCGTCCAGGGATCACTTGCGCTTCCGGCTGGGAGCCAGTCACTGTCAGTTTCGAGCCCTGCCCTTTGGTCTGACCTCAGCCCCCAGGGTCTTCACCAAATGTATGGCAGTGGTAGCGTCTCACTTGAGACGCCTCGGATTCCAGGTGTTTCCGTATCTGGACGACTGGCTCCTTTCTGCCACCACCGAGCGTCAACTGATTCAGGCCAGGGATTACACACTACAGCTTTGTGTTCATCTCGGAATTTCCGTAAATTTCGAGAAGTCCTTACTACAGCCATCACAGCATATCTCATTCATAGGAGCAGAATTGGATACGCAGTGCTTAATTCTAAGGCTTCCCCCAGAAAGGATAGCATCCCTGCAAAATCATATATCTCTTCTTCTCTCTTCCAGAAAGTCCCCAGCGAAACTGGTTCTAAAGGTTTTGGGCCTCATGGCAGCTTCTCTCATTGCCATACCCTTGGGAAGACTGCATATGAGGGTTCTTCAATGGCTTCTGTTTGCACAGTGGTCGTTCCAAAAGCTACCCCTGACACACGAGATCTACATCACAAACATATGCAAGTCGCACCTGGCTTGGTGGCTTCGAACTTGCAATCTCTCCAACGGAAGCCCCTTTGTGCTACCCACTCCAACAGCAACAGTGACCACGGACGCTTCCCTGATAGGGTGGGGGGGGCATCTTTCAGGGACAGACAGTCCAAGGCGAATGGACCAATTTGGAATACAATCTGCATATCAATGTTCTGGAGTTGAGGGCAGTGTTCCTAGCGTTGCAACACTTTGCTCCCCTTCTTCCTCTAGGGACAGTTGCAGTCCAGACGGACAACATGTCTGTAGTCTGGTACAGAAACAAGCAAGGGGGAACCAAGTCTTATCAACTATGCAGAGAGGCCATGAGAATCTGGCAATGGGCGGAGTCCACGGGTCGCTTTCTGATAGCAACGCACATCCCGGGGGTTATCCAGCGTCATAGCGGACAGGTTGAGCAGAGCCATCCTGTTACCTCAAGAGTGGTCCCTCAAACAGTCAGTTGCGAAGGAGATTTTTCGCAAGTGGGGCCAGCCTTCCTGCGATCTGTTTGCATCTCCAATGAACGCCAAATGCAGGAGCTATTTTGCCCTATTACCCCCTCCAGGGGAAGTCCCAAGGGACGCTCTGGTTCACGATTGGCCCCCGGGTCTCCTGTACGCTTTTCCTCCTGTTCCCCTGATTTCGAAATTTCTGCAGAAAGCCAGCAACCTGCAAAGGACAATTATCCTCATTGCCCCATTCTGGCCTCGTCAAATATGGTTTCCCTTTCTTCTAGAACACCAAATGCGGGAACCCTGGATCCTGGATCCAGAGCCGGATCTACTGACCCATTCGTCAGGGGCTCTCCACCCGTCGCTTCTCTCCCTCAAACTAGCAGCTTGGCTGCTCCGCTTCTCTTCTTAGCCAGGTCTGATCTTCTATCTCCTGCAGTTCAAAATATCCTGGTGGCTTCTCATAAAGCATCCACTACGAGGACTTACACCAGTAAATGGAAGCGTTTTGTACATTGGGCAACTACACAACAACTGGATCCCTTAGTAGCTCCTCTGAATAAGGTCTTGGAGTTTTTGACCGAATTGTTCCACCAAGGGGCTTCTCCTGCCACTTTGAGAGTGCAATTAGCTGCCATATCAAACTTTCATGTGGGAGAAAGTGGGGCTCCTATTATGGCTCACAGGCTTTGTAAGGCGTTTCTAAAAGGATCCTTCCACATTAGACCTCCAGTTAGAACTCCTACTTCACCTTGGAACTTGAACCTTCTTTTGTCTCAGCTGATGCTACCACCTTTTGAACCAGCCTCTTCCTGTCCTTTGAAGTTTTTGTCATGGAAGACCCTTTTTCTGGTGGCTATCACATCGGCCAGGCGGGTATCGGAGCTTCAGGCTCTTTCAGTTCAACATCCTTATTTGATTTTTCACCCTGACAGAGTTTCTGTTCGCACTAATCCATCCTTTCTTCCCAAAGTCTGCTCCGTTAATAATATTAATCAGTCCATTGAATTGCCCACATTTTTCAAGAATCACTCCAATAAATTGGAATATATGTTACACAAGTTAGACGTTCATAGACTACTCAGATTTTACTTGGACAGAACAAAGGATCACAGGAAAACAGACCAGCTCTTTGTAGCCTTTTCAGACAACAAGAGGGGTATGGCGGTCACAAAACGAACCTTTTCTAAATGGCTTACTGACTGTATTATCTTTGTCTACACTGCCTCTGAGCAAACTTTACCTGTCAAGCCCAAAGGGCACTCTACAAGATCAGTATCTACATCCCTGGCTCATGCAGCTCGCCTACCGTTAGACAATATTTGTGCGGCTGCTACTTGGTCTAAACCACATACCTTCATTTCTCATTACAAAGTGGATAGGATTTCTAGGGACAGGGCAACCTTTGGTTCCACTGTGCTCAGGAACGTTCTCCCTTGAGTTCCTCAGGAACACGGAGCTAGGGACGCTACCCAGGTGTAAGAACAAACGGCGAGATTGAACACTCTCACATATAGAAGTTATGTCCTTACCATAACGTTCCATGTGGAGTGTTCATCTCGCCTTTGTTCTTACATTCCCACCCTCCCTCCCTCAGGAAGAACGTCCAATTTAGGTGCCTGGTTTGTTCTCCGGCTTCTGCCTGGAACAGTTGTTGTACTATGTAAATACGTGTTTGTTGTTGGTATGAAAGTGTTATGCTCTCTTCTGTTCTCTGCTGGTTTGCTTGCAAACTAGATCTGAGGTAAAGGCAGAGGGGGATTGTGGGAGTTAGGTTAGTCTCGAGCTTCTTCTCGATGCAGAGCTTTGTCAAGCGGCCGACACGGAGCCGAGGATCGGCTCCGAACCCAGGTGTAAGAACAAAGGCGAGATGAACACTCCACATGGAACGTTATGGTAAGGACATAACTTCTATTTTTTGTGGTTTTGAGCATAGCTCCTCCCCTTTCTAGTTGGCCACACCCCTTCCCATTGACCCCACCCATTCAGCTATCTCCTGCAGCCCCCCTTTGATTTGAAGTTACCAGCCACCACTGCTCAAACCATGTTGTTCATTTGGAAGGATCAACTTATCCCACTTGACTTTTGCCCTCTTCCCTTCCCAGATAAAATCTTTCAACTCTAATTGGTAGCCATGACTTATCCTTTAGTTGATAAAAATGTGCCTTATCTGTGTATAAAGTTAAAGGGACTAAAAGCATTTTCACTGCTTGTATCTTGCTGTCTGTAAAACAGTTTCCAGCTTCTCAGTTTTTGTATTATCTTTTTAGTCGTTTCCCACATGTCTTTAGCCACCATAACAGAATCCTTTATAACACATATTCCCAAGTAATTCATTTTGTCATGTCCCCATGCATATGGGTATTGCTGAACCAATTCATGTGTGTACACATAGTTTACAAGTATTGCCTTTTGTTTTATCTTCATTAATTTCATATCGTGAAAATACTTTAAACTTTCTCAGAATGTTCCACATCACTGAAATGTCCCTTTCTGGTTTAATCAGCTACAAAATAATGTCTTCTGCAAATAAAGTTAACTTTTCTTGATTACTATACCAGTGCCAATACCAGTTATGTCCTTGAATTTCTGAACCCATTATTTTCTTTGCCAGAGGTTCTAAATGTAAAGCAAGTAATGAAGGGGAAAGAGGACACCCCTGCCTGGTTTCTCTTTTCAAACAAAACATATAGAGGAACTTCCCCACTTTAATTTTTATTTCTGATCCTTCATATATCCTCCTAATTAACCTAATTACTTTGTCAGGGAATGCAAATGCTTCCATTTCCTTATAAAATCCCAGCTTACTCTTGTCAAGTGCTTTCTTTGTATCAAGACCCACTAACAACACTAGTATTTACTTACATTCTGCTTCCCAGTGGATCATAATTGTTCTGCTAAGCCAATGATTCATCATTTTATTAATATGTTAACCAATGGAATGTGAAATGAGTGTATTTAATTTGGGTTTGAAAGTGGGGTATTTATGCTGTTGACGTTCCGTTTTGATGTGGAACGAAAACACTCAATCTAATATTAAAGTTTTAAAGATTGCTCTAGTTATTACTTTTCTAAGCGAGTTTGGCTTTATTGATTTTCCTTCTGCTGTACTGAGTTTTGCTGTTATTTTGTTCTGTTAAAGTTGTCAAATATTTGTCTCCCCGCCGCAAAGCCACACTGGTCCTTATCTATCAATTTTGGCATCACATTTTCCATTCTTTTAGCTAGTGTAGACATAAACACTTTATAATCATGGTTTAGAATCAAAATTAGCCTGCATGAAATTGGATCCAGTGGGTCTTTAGGAATTACAGCCACCACAGCTTTCTTCCAAGATGTTGCTGCTTCTCCTCCTTTTAAAGAACTGTTAACTAAAACCTTCCAGATCTTTATCACTTTCTTTCCTCATAGCTTCCAAACTTCCACAAGCATAAGAATGCCATCTATTCCTGGAGAGTTTCCTGTAGATTGGTTATACATCACCATTTTCATCTCATCTGCTGTCCTGTTAGTAATTGGGCCTCATCTGCCTCTAACCTTCGCATATGTATTTCTTCTATAAACAGTTCCATTTGTAGTTTTTCTTAATTTAAACATTTCTCTGCTTTATACAGATATTCGTAAAATTTCTGAAATATTTCTAATACCTGTACAAGGATCTCTGGTTATTTTTCTTGTTGTAGGCTCCCTAAACTTGGCAACAGTACATTGTACTTCCTGTTGCTTGAGCCATTGTGCTAAAAGCTTTTGCGCTGTGGAGTTTTTATCAAAAAATAGTTGCTCAACAGCAATCTTTCAAAATTCATGCATATTAATGAGGTAGTCCCTTATTTTCTCTTTAGCAGTCTGCAGTTGTGCCTTTTTTGTTCTGTGAAATTCCCCCTATTCTGCAGTACTTGAAACGTTGTCGTTTTCTCCAAATAGTTCTTTTACTTCTTAACCATATCCCTTTTTCTTTTATTTATACCCTATTTTTAAACTCCACTTTCATTTTATCCTAGTCTCTAGCTATGTTTTCTAAAGAAAGTTCTGTCTTCCCTAACAAGTCCTGAATAATTTCCACTACCCATTCCTTAAATTACTCTGTTTAACAGATAGGTGAGGAAGTGCCAGTGTCTCATTTTTATTTGCATTTTTACTGTAGTCATTACTGACATGTGATCTGAAATAGTTATTGGATGCATATTAAAACTTTCAATTAAATGCCACATGTTCCTGTGAAATATAATTTGGGGAATAATATGTAAATTCTCTCTGAGCTCCTACTACAGAATTCACATCTTCCATACCAAATATTATCATAAATTTCTTCAAAAATCTACCCTGCCTGTGTATGTAACTTTTATACTTGAACATGGAAATGTCTTTTAATTAGCTGTGATAGTTGCTAGAGTGCTAATGATATCGGTGAAGTTAATTTTCACAAATTACTAGTAGATTTACTCTTTCATGTTTTATTATTCTACCATTTTTCCATTGTAAAGTAGTTCTAGTTCAGTGGAACCTGCTTTTATTGGACACCCTATCTTGAAGTCCCTTCATCTTTTTTTGTGTTGTGATATGTCTGAAGTAATTTCTAAACTTTTCCAGCACTCAGAAAATGGTACTGTAGTATGTAAAACCTTTATTGTAAAATGGAAATCTGTCTTTCTGGGCAGCATTTTGGAATCAACCAGCATTCATTCAAAGTGCAGAAAGCATTAAGCTTTTTCTTTCTATTTTTCAATTGAAACCACATGTAAAGGACCCTGTTATTCTCTGAAATGTCATTCTGAGATTTTAAAAAAATAGTTCACAGTCCTTAGAATCTGTAAGCTGTAATTTAAATCATTTGGTCTAAACAATTTATTTTCTGGTAGGAGTGGAGTGTAAAAAGGATTTCAAAGCTGCATGCTTTGTCTGTGAGCACTTGCTATTAACTTTTATACAGCTAGCATAGGACACTGTCATTTTTTTAAATTTAAATACAATTATTATTTTGGTGATGCTTTGACTTTCTGCAGAAAACAGTGATGGGGGGCTGCTTTACTCTTGGATGACCATTGACAGCTTACATTGTGAGAATGTTTGAAGAGAGCTGATATACTGAGAGTACCTGTAGACAGCTCAAATACAACTGACATACTGAGATTATCAGTCAATGGCTTATGTACATCACACATACTGATGGTGTCCGTAGGCCCTCACATACTACTAGTATAAGTGGAGAGCTCTCATACCAACAGTATCTGTAGGCTGCTTGCATACCGACAATATCTGTAAACACTCGCACATTGAAAGTATCTGTAGACATTCACATGTTGAGTGTATCTGTAGACACTCACACATTGAAAGTATCTGTAGGCACTCGCACATTGAATGTATTTGTAGACACTCACACATTGACAGTATCTATGTCAGTGGACAGCTTACATGCAGCTGACAGTGTCTGAAGACAGTTGACATACATCTCACATACTGAGTGTGTCAGTAGAAAGCACATATACTGAGAGTTTCAGTAAATAGCTCACTGACTTGGAGTTCTGCTGGCTCACTGACTTGGAGTTCTGCTGAGTGCTCACATATTGAGATTATATGTAGACCGCTTACTTACGGACACTATTGATAGACTGATTGCTTATATATCATGTGCTAAGAGCATCTCTGGACAGCTTACATACATAGTTATCACATAATAAGAGTGTCAACAGCTCACATTCTGTCAGTATCAGGAGACAGCTTACATACTGATATTATCTGTGGAGAGCTCACATACTGACAGTATCCATAGATAGAGCACATAATTGCAATACCTGTAAACACTCGCATGCTGAGAGTCTCTGCCAACATTCACATGCTGAGCATCACTGTAGATGCTTGCATGTCAAGAGGCCGTGTAGATACCCACATACCAAAAATCTCTGTAGAGAGCTTGCATTAGTTGAGTCTCTATAGAGAGCTTCACATGCTGATAATATATGTAGATAAGCTCACATACTAAGATTATCCATAGACAGCTTACAAACAGTTCTCATATTGAGAGTATCTGTTGATGGTTCTTATATTGCCAGCATCTGTAGACAGCTTACATATGACTTGCATACTGAAAGTATCTACAGACAGCCCAAATACAGCTCACATAATAGAGTGTCTGTAGACAGCTGACATACAGCTTACTTACTGAGAAGATCCATAGGTAGTTCGTATGGATAAAGAATTTGTAGACAGCTCACCTACTGTGTGTGTGTGTGTATGTGTGTGTGTGTGTGTGTGTGTATATATATATATATATATATATATATATATATATATATATATATATATACACACACACACACACACACACGTATATGTATATACATACACACAGATATACGTATATGTGTATTAATATAGACACACACACACCTCACCTACTGAGAGTATCCACAGATGTCTTACATCAGCTTATATGCATTTCACATACTGAGGGTATGTGTAAACAGCTCACATAGGAGAGTATCCATAGACAGCTCACATAGTGACAGCACCCCGAGACAGTTCATGCAGTGAGAGTATCCATAGATTGCTGACATACTTAGAGTATCTGTAGACATTTCAAATGCTGAGTGTATCCATAGACTGTTTGTTTACTGAAGGTATGTGTAGACAGCTCACATAGTGAGCGTTTCAGTAGATAGCTCACATACTGAGACTACCAACAGTCTTCTTGGAGATTTGCAGCTTTTGTTATGTTTGTGAGGGGCAGAGAGGAAGATAAAGTATGGGGGAAAAGGACTTATGAATTAGATCATAAAGAGCATTATTTCTGTACACTAGAAATCCAGTAACCCTTTATCTGGAACAGTCTGTGCTTACTTTCTTAGGGTTATGGCTCCTTCAGTATTCCTTAGAAATTTATCCTTGCAAACATATGTGTAACTGTATGTGCTTTGGTCCTACCTGTGCAGCATATAAGATAGACATAATTTTGTCAGTGCTGTTCAATAGGTAATTCTGTCCTACAATTAATTGCTTCTGTTTTCTTGTGTTTCAACTCCTCCATATATGTTGTTTGGTCATTGCTTGGGACTTTGCCTTGAGATTTGGGTCTTATGTAAAAGATAACTTAAAGTAATCTAGTAAAATTATTTTAGGTGCTAAGCATAAGGTTATCTCTTAGAAAATATCTCTAGGCATCATGCCCTTGTTGTTTTTGTTACGCTCTGCCCATGTAATAGGTCTGTGCAAGTCACTGGGACTTAATAGCACATCCATTTTATACTGGAATTTATGTCTGTTCAGGCACTTGAGTATTGGAATTTTGCTGATTTGAAAGAAATGGTAGCTATATTGTGGTGCTGCTCATTTTGTACTTGGGGCACTGTGGTCAGTTTTGGCACTAGTTAAGACTGCCAAAAATAATGTAATGCCATATTGCAGAAGTTCCATGTCATGAGTCCTCTGCAAGGAGCACCCTTGGAGAATCTAGTATTATTATGAGTACTTAGCGCAAGTTTTTTTTTTTTTTTGAGAAGCCAGCTGCTATACAAAAGTCTGTTGTTTGCTGGAATATGTAAACTGTCAAACGAGTTAGTTAGCCTTTAAATGTACACATTATAAAGGGTAGTTGCTTTTTACATTTGTAGTACTTTGTCAAAAATGATACAGTAAGTGTAAAAAGGGCTAATGTACCAAAAAGAGGTCATGAGGGGCAGGGTGAAGTAGGGTGTATACACAGGGAAAAGAGTTTAATAAGTGGTGTATAGTTAACACTTCAAGATTAAATAAACAGCTATTTGAATTGTCATTCTAGCTACTCTTATTGGTTATGTTAAAATGTTTGTAGTTTGTTGAAATAAGCGATTTATGTGGATTTCTTTTAAACCAACCGAAGGATACATAAAATTGTGCAAGATTCTGCAATTTACAACATGTGAATATAGATCACTGGTAATATCAAAAAGACTAGCATTTTAAAGACATCGGGATTAGCAGGAAATGTGAATTGTAAGAAAAAGAAATACAACCATTAACATTTTTAACAAAGGAAATCTAAGTCTGAGTAATATCAGTTTATGTTGGCCTAAAAGAGTAATGCTGACTAATGACTCATCTGCATAAAAACAGAGCTCATAATTGAGAACATTTCCATACTGTTTGTAGACACTGTTTAGTTTCCAAAACTTTTTGTTAAAGCTGTAAACTTATTAATGATTTGAACAATTTAATATCAGAAGTTGTTGATTTGCGAATCTTGTTTCTAATGGCTCCAGTAAAACTTTTTGTTAAAGCTGTAAACTTAATAATGATTTGACCATTTTAATATCAGAAGTTGTTGATTTGCGAATCTTGTTTCTAATGGCTCCAGATATGTTTGATCCTAAGTCTTATTTTGGTAGGTAACTTTTCGTAACTGGACAAACAACTTGTGTGCTTTTCATAGTTGACCTGAGAAATATAGTCTGGTTAAGTAGTTCACTTATGAGTCTCGGATATTTTAGTTAATGAATTTTGATAAAAATGGTTGCATAGAATGTACTTTATTCACTACCTACCTTTTACTATAATCACTAGACCTTATACAAGTATGATGTTTGGAATGTGGGTTCCTGAACAACTTTGCACTGTACAGGGTTTTGATATTTTTTTTTTATTTTTTTATTCACAGTTAATTATATTTACTCCAAAGTCCCTTCTGAGACTTCCTGAAGCTAGATCTTCCTTTGATGAAATGGTATCAGGTAGGTTATGTAATGCTTTTACAGTGTTTTAAAGGTCAAACTCATTATTTAAAAAGTATCATTTTGCTGTTGTTCAAGTCCTGTCATTTGCAGGTAAGGTCCACATCATTTAAGTTTTATAAGTGGCTATAAGCATTTGTTTAGCAACCCATACAGGAGAAATCTCAGATTGTTTATTTCTGGTACAGACAACTGTAATGCATTTACACCTTTGCATACTGTTAGAAAGCTTAATATACGAGAAAAGTGTTAATTTACTCTGACAACATAATCCTGTTTTTTGTAGAAAGAATTCTAGGGATGGCACAAGAAAATTCATGGCTTGGCTACTAAAACAAATATAAACATTGGGAAATATGATTTTAAGCTGAATAATAGTTAATTACGATTTCCTCAAACCTTTATTTTAAATAGCCCTGTGGTTTGCTGTGATGCCACTACCAAAGTATCTTTTGTAGGATAAAAAGGAACGTGCATAGGGAAGCAGAGGTTTTACCTGTACCACTGCTGCATATAGCAACATAAACAGGAACAGTATTGCTAAGGTTATGGGTCCAAATCTCATTTGATGCACTTGTTTCTTTCTGAAACTTAAATCTGTTTATTTTTAGTATATTTTTTAGAATGCTTTGAGACAAGAAATGTAGATATCAATATCAGAGGTAGAATGTGCATTGTGTCAACCACTTTCTGATGTTGGCCAGCATTTTATGCAAAGATTACTCCATAAACTTCAAAGTGCTATTTTCAGCATTAGTGTCCCCTACAGATCTTCAAAAGGTTTTCTAAATTGTTGGCGTCTTTTGTTATACATTTTATTTATTCTTATAATTTTTAGACAGATTTTCATACGCTAAATATATTTTTCAATTTTTTGGTTCATTTTTAACCATTAATTTTGCATTATTTTCTTAGTGAACTTGATGTAATCACTTAAGAGCACTACTTTTTCTCTGATATCTACTTCTGCCTTAGATTTGTGCTCCTTATGCAGTCCTGCATGTAGAGCTTCAAAAGGTATCTCATCAGCTGAATATGCGCAGTCAGAATCTTGACTGATATCCTAATGACCATGGAGAAGTTTTACACTAAAACCACTACCTGTCTGAAGTAGGATTGCCCTGTGTTGTGCCCTGCAAATAGGAATTTTAAGTTCCCATGTCTTAGCAAACGGTAAGATAATTGTTTGTTGAGCTGAACACATCAGCCAAATCTGCTTTCTAGGAGTCTGTTAAAGGTCTGTAAATACAGCTAGGGATGTCCTGTTTTTGAGAGGTTTTCTTCATTTGAAGACTTCCATCTGCAGTCCTGTATATTACATCTGTATAATTATAGCTTTCTGTAGAAAAATGGATATTTAACATTTATAGAAATTATTGTCTGACCGTTTTCACTTAACTATTTAAAAAAATCTCTTCTGGAGCATAACAACTTGAAATGTTGAGACCTGCTAGAACAAGTCGCAAAACACAGAGACTTAGATTTGCAAAGTCCGAGATGGTTGTTCCTCTGGATATTCCCTTTTCTCCAAGGCAATGCAATCTCTGAGTTAGTATATGTAAGTTTTTTGAGGGTGGGGCTTGCCCCCCCCCCCCCCCCCACACACACACACACACACACAGTGGGAATTGCAAAAAAGAAACTTGAAAGAGAAAAACAATGTTTGACATTCTCTATTCTCCTGCATTTTTTTTTTTTGAGTGTTGGCACTTGGCATTTGGAGTGCCGACATTTCAAAAGGGAGCTGTTCTGGAGATATGTTTTTTTTTTCTCTCCAAAGAAACTGTAAAATTACAATAAAAAAATCTTTGCAAGAAAATAATCAACAATCTTGTTCCTCATGTCTCTTTATTCATGTGTTGCAGAGACTTACATTAGGTCATGCTGAACATTTCAACTTAGAACAGCACATAGATTCCTTTTAAAGGATATGCAGCAATTGTTTTTATTTGTAATTTCATCTGAACCAAGAACCTGTGGGCTTCATATACTTGTGTGTGAGTAGCTGTATTCATTGTTCCACAGAGATGCGAGATATCTTTATACTAACCTTGCATTTTGGCTTGGCTTCATTTCAAGGGCTGCTTTCCTAGACATGATATTTTCTTTGTGCCAGAAGTTATTTTTTTCGGGATAGTCCAGTGGTGGAGGGAGTGGGCTATTTGCATTCAACATCTGATTATCCTAATTTGAATAGGTATCTGAGTGAAAAAGAATACCCAGGTGAGGGAAGGAAGGGAGTGGTACTAGTGAGCTTACTTTTCTCTTGCTATATTTAAAGGGTCTAAAATACTCACCTGCAATGGCATGCTTTTATTTTGCAGTAGATGAATGGTCCACTAGACCCACTGCAGCAGCAGCATCACTGGTGAAGATTAGGGGAAACACTAGATGTTATGTTGTCCCATTTCGCCTTCTTTCTTGCTGTTTGTGCTCGGAGCCGATCTTCTGCTCCAACTCAGCTGATTTGCTATAGCTCGAGAGCTTACACTGGCTCGAGGCTAACCCCTATCCCAGCATGACTAGCGTTAGCTACACATATCTTGTTTGCCGCTTGCAGCATCATGAGTACTTAGAGTTTTTTCACATATATTGTTATCCTTTCCAAGGTTTTATTGTTGAATTGCCTTGTTTGAATGTGTATTTATCCCCTTTTAGTCTAATGACCTTTTTTCTACTTGTTGTTGGGTGTTTTTGGCCGTCATTTTCTTCCTCAGGCCTTGCTTTCCTCTTTGAGCCCATTTAAATTAGAGGGTTCTTCTTCTTCCTCCCAACCTTTTCAGAGTAACCGTTTAAGTTAGAGGCTCTCCTATTGGGGGAGTCGCTGTTTTATGTAGAGAGACTCTCCCTTTTTTCTTCTTCTTCTCTTTCCCTTCAAAAAAAATAAATAAATAAAAACAGAGATCCTTTCTTGTTGTTTTACTAGCCGTTAAAACCTTGTTAATAGTGTTAGTTGTTGTGTGTTGCTAGCTGTTACAGCCTTGTTTTCTCGCTGTTGTATTTTTTTGTCTAAACACAATATCCAACGAGTCGAAACCCTCTGGGTTCAAAAAATGTCCCTTGGGGATGGGCACACGAGTTGTGTTTACTGTTTAGGGGCTGTTCACCTGCAGGATTCATGCTCTTATCTGTCATGCTTACAGCTCCAGAGTCCTGCAGGAGAGAAAGAGCAAGCTAATTTTGCGTGGCTTTCTGAAGAACCCTCAAGATTCTTCGTCTCAAGATTTTCAGCCAGCTAAATTGTCCAAAAAATCTACAAAGCCATCCTCATCGGTTCCGAGTTCGGAACACACTAAATCCACTGCCAAACCTTCGGCTCTGTCGGATCCCAGTGTTGGCTCCAACAAAGCTAAGTCTCCGGTGGCTCCATCAGTATCCTCGGAGCCAGTCCAAACCCATAAAAGAACTAGGTCTCCTTCTTTGGAGCTGGTGCGCTCTGCTCCACAGTCTCCTTCGCTGCAATCTGGAGCGGGCAGTCACCAGTCCTCTTCTCACTCCTCTTGGTCCTCCAGGCTTTTGGATCATGATGTGGAGATAGTGGTTAATAGGCTCCTCAAGTCACAGGCACTTGCCAAATTACTCTCAAGCTCAGCCCATTAGGAATTGGCTCCATCGGCCCATCCAGCTTCTCCATCGGTTCCTCCTCAGACTCTCTTGAGGTCAGAGCCGGAATGCATGGAGGTCATGGTGGTGGAACCGTCGGTTCCGGTTACTTCTCCTTTATCGGTTCTGACACCCGCTCCGATCTCCTCGATGTCTCAGTCCATCGAGGGATCTGGGCGCCAAAGCTCTCTCACCGGCTCCGAGGGGGGAAGTTGCATCGGATCCTTGTCCAACCCCACTCTCCTTCTCGGAGCTTCGGCGCAGGTGAGCTCGGCTCCCATGTCAGCCTTGGAGCTGTCGCTCTTGCTTCGCAGGAGATCTCCAGGCTCTTCAGAGCTGGAGGCACCTTTGACTTGGGACCGTGGTGTCTTCGAGGTGATGAGGAGCATGCTGTCTCCTCTGACCACTCCACCCTCGACTCCCTCTCCCTCGGTGCCTGTCTTTGACCCTTCTCCTGCCTCCAAGCGTAGGGAACCTATGCCCCAGGATGCCCCACTGGGCTACTCCACTTCTTCCGAAACCTCCCCCGAACACTCGGAGGAGCTCCCTCGGAAGAAAAATTGTAAGAGGTAGCATCTGGACTCCCCTGAGTCCATCACATCAGACAAAGACTTGGATAAAACGGAGGGTCCCCCTCTGAAGATCTGTCTTTTTCGGACATCTTGGAAATCCTTAGAGGGGTGGCTGGAAGTCCCTAGCCCCTTCTGAGGATGAGTCTGTCACTGCATTTTGACCCACTTTTGTCCGTAGTGAGTCGAAAGGTGTGAAGCGCTCCGGAGACCATGGAACCAGTTCCAAGGAGACCAAATAAATTTATAACTGCACCCGAGGGCAAATCCTTCCTTTCCAAAGGGGTCCCTGTTGATGCCATGGTGGTGGTGGTGGTGGCAGCCACTAAGAAGAAACTTCATCTGTCCATCTGCCAAACAAGGAATCTCATACGATGGACAGGTATGGGAAGCATATGTACTCTTCAGCGACCTTTACTCTCAGGTCGCTGAATTACTTGTCACACTTCACATGACTTCAGCGGGATCTCCTCAAGGAGTTAGGAGATACCCTGCAGGATCCTACAGCTGAGGGAGTTGCAAACAGGGCAGCTTCCCAGCTTGCGACCTTGACTTCAGTGGTTAACTCCTCTATGAGGCTCATTTCTTATGCAGAAGATGGAGGCAGCAGGTACTGTAGTTGCTTTGCGGAGACACTCCTGGATGCTCCTTTGTCAGTTTGTGGAACCTTTCAAGTCTTCCTTTACCAATACCCCCTTTGATGACTCGTCCTTGTTTGGGCCTTGAGTAAAAGAGACTCTCACCAGGTGTGAACAGGATGGCAAGACTCTCTCTGCTGTAGGAGTCCATTTTTCCACCCCATCTAGACCCTGTCCTAAAGGTCAGAAGAGTGGAAAGATGTGGTTTTGAAAATCCCTGGGATCTTCGCCTGACACATGTGGAGACGCTGGCCTCGCAGCAGAGGGGGTCTGCAACAGCAGGGTGACAGAGATACGTTCTCTGCTAGGCCCTTCCAGCACTCCTGAAGGGAGGCCCGACTGTCTGCTCTGGCGGCAGTCGGGGGCAGACTATCTTTGTACCCAGCAGCCTGGCAAACTATCAGGAAAGAAGTATGGGTACTGTCAGTAATATCCAGGGGTTACAAAATTCCCTTTTCCCAGTTACCCTCCTCAAGAGAAAAACACTCTATCCCAGATGTTCCACCCAGTCTTCAGGATCAAGCAATCCTAGAGGTACAAAGATTGCTAGAAAAAAAGAGCCATACAGGAAGTCCCTGTAGACCAAATCAAATCCGTAACTTACTCGAGGTTCTTTTTAGTTCCAAAAAGACAGGGGACTGGAGACCCATTTTGGATCACAGCAAGCTAAACAAATCCGTAAGAAAGATGAAATTCCGGATGGTAACACTGCAGTCCATTCTTCCCTTCTTGGGTCAGGGCAATTGGATGTGCTCCATAGATCTCCAGGATGCATGCTACCACATAAAAATGGACAGGCAATCCAGGAGATTCCTACGCTTCCAGCTGGGAGCCAGTCATTATCAGTTCAGAGCCCTGCCCTTTGGTCTCACCACAGCCCCCAGGGTGTTCACCAAGTGTATGGCAGTGGTCACGGCTCACCTGAGGCGTTTAGGATTCCAGGTGTTTCTAGACAACTGGCTCCTCACTGCTACCACCGAGCATCAACTAATCAAAGCACGGGACTGCACAATTCAAACTTGTTCCCAGTTAGGCATCACCATAAACTACGAAAAGTCTGCCTTGTTTCCTTTCCTTGTCAGTCTGTTACCTTCATAGGGGCAGATTTAGATGCAAGACGCATGATAGCGAAGCTGCCTCAAGGCAGGATGTCAACCATTCATCAGCAAGTTTCATTCATCATAAAAAAGATGAGAGTTCAGGCAAGAGAAGTATTACAAGTCTTCGGCTCAATGGCCGCATCAATTACACTAGTTCCTATGGCTCACTTCCACATGAGTATTCTGCAGTGGCTTCTTTTCGCTCAGTGGTGTTTCCAGGATTTACCAATGTCACACATGATCGTGATCACGGAAACTTGCAAAAAGGACTTAATATGCTGGCTTGTCTCCCCCCAGGTGACTCTGGGCAAACCCTTTCTAGACCCCCATCCAGTAGCCACAGTGACCACAGATGCCTCACAGATTGGGAGGGGGGCATTATCTGGGACAGACTGTCCAAGGAATGTGGCAACCTCACGAGTACCATTTGCACATCAATGTTCTAGAGATGAGAGTGGTGCTTCTGGCATTGAAGCACTTCAAGACACTCTACCTACTGGGACCATTGCAATTCAGACAGACAATATGTCAGTGGTATGGTACATCAACAAGCAGGGTGGGACCAGATCTTACCCCTTGTGTCAGGAGGCCCTTTGAGTATGGCAATGGGCGATGTCTTCCCAACCCTTTCTGATTGCGACGCATATTCCCGGGAAATCCAGCTTGGTAGTGGACAGGCTCAGCAGGGCTATCCTCATGCCTCACAAATGGTCCCTGAAGCAAGAAGTTGTCGACTTGATTCTTCGCAAATGGGGCCAGCCATGCTGCAATCTTTTTGCCACTCCCCTCAACAACAAATGCAGCAGCTACTTCGCCCTAGTCCCCCCACCGGGACAGTCACCCAGGGATGCACTTGTTCACGATTGGCCTCCGGGACTACTCTATGCTTTTCCACCTTTCCCTCTAGTCCCAAAGGTACTTAGCAAAGTCGCTGGGTTGCACACTCATCCTCATTGCTCCTTACTGGCCTTGTCAGATATGGTTTCCGTTTCTCCACCATCATCTTCAAGTGGAACCTTGGATACAGGACCCGGTTTCGGACCTCCTGATGCATCAGTCAGGCTGGCTCCATCCATCCCTCCAAACTCTCAAGCTGACTGCTTGGTTTCTCCACTTCCAGTTTTAGCCAGGCTCCCCAACATTTTCCTGGCAGTACAATACATCCTAGTGTCCTCTCACAAGCCCACTACAAGGAAGATTTACACCAGCAAATGGAAGAGGTTCTCTCATTGGGTGAAGAATAATGATATTGATCCCTTCACTGCTCCTGTTCACAAGATTCTCGATTTCCTGGCCAAAAACTTTGAACGAGGGGCAGCTGCAGCTACTATTAGGGTCCAACTTGCTGCCATCTCCAATTTTCATGTAGGAGACTTGGGCTCTAACATCATGTCCCATAAGTTGTACAGAGCATTTTTACAAGGTACAACTCTTTTACGGCCCCCGGTAAGAGACCCCCCCCCGGAGCCTAAACTTGGTTTTAGCTTCTCTGGTTCTTCCACCGTTAGAATCTTGCCCCCTGAAATTTCTGTCTTGGAAAACCCTTTTTTTAGTTGCCATTACCTCAGCTAGACAGGTTTTTGAATTACACGCTTTATCTATTCACCCGCCATATCTCATTTTTCATAAGGTTAGAGTCTCTCTTCGAACCAGTCCTTCCTTCTTGACAAAGGTATGTTCAGAGTATAATTTAAATCAGTCCATTCAGCTTCCCGTATTCTTCCCCAGTTACGGCAACAAGGCAGAGTATAGACTCCACCAATTGGATGTTCATAGGCAATTATGTTTTTATTTACACAGGACTAAAGAACTTAGAAAATCAGATCAATTGTTTGTATTCTTTGTTGACAATAAACAAGGTTCTCCAGTTTCAAAAGTGACTTTATCAAAATGGCTGTCAGACACAATCCGTTATTCTTATGTTTTACATAAAAAGATGCTGCCAGGGAGGGCCAGAGGACATTCAACAAGCCCTTAGCAACCTCTGTTGCCTTCCAAGCCAAATTGCTTTTAGATTCAATCTGTGCAGCAGCAACATGGGCAAATCTGCATACCTTTATTACTCATTACAAAGTGGATGTGGTCTCCTGGAATAGGGCATCCTTTGGTTCCACGGTCCTGAAGAGTTTGTTCCAGTGAGCCATCCAAGAACCAGGTGCTGGGAACGTGGTCCCAATCAGCAAGAATGAAGGTGAGATGGACAACATAACATAAAGAAGTTATGTACCTACATAACGTTCCATGTTTGTTGTTGTTCAGCTTGCCTTCCTTCTTGCGTCCCCCCTCCTTCCCCTTCCTGAGGGATCGAGAGGAGTTCATTTATTGGTTACACTGGCTGAGTTTCCTGCTGACATACCAGGTTAGTAAACCTTGCTTTGTTTTTCCTCTTTCCTTCCTAACCTTAAATATACAAGAGCTTAGTAAATTTTGCATTTACTATGATTGTCTAGTGTGGGCTGTTACAAACGAGATCTGGGTAGCTACCACTAGGCATGTTGGGATAAAGGTTAGCCTCGAGCCAGTATAAACTCTCGCTATAATAAATTGGCCAAGTCGGAGCCGAGGATCGGCTCCGAACCCAACCAGCAAGAAGGAAGGCGAGATGAAGGACAACAAACATGGAACGTTATGGTAGGTATATAACTTTTTATTCTGCAAGGTAGGGGTACTTGGGGAGTGGTCCTCCTTTGCAGTGCATTTTCTATGAAAAATGGGAGCTTGCCCATGTTAAGTGGCTCTGGTCTTCTCCTTTAAATGGCTAGATTGATTCTAAGTAACGTTGCAGGCTTACTGATGCATTGCATGATTTTTTTGTTCTACAATATGTATTTTGTTTTATGTACTCTTAAGTTGCCCTGTGCTGTGGCTAAATAAGTAGTGTTTACAAATGAAACCACCTATTCCTTAGCAAGTGAGTAAATAAAGTATTTAAATAAAATATTAAATAGTTTTGACTTCCACACTCTAGCCCTTGACCCAGTAAAGGCAGAGAATGATAGATGGGCAGTACTGGGAAAAAGGCCTGATGATTGATCATCTACAATCATGGGTAATTTGAAACGTATTTATTTTATTTATTTATTTTATATTTGTTGACCGGGAGCGTCCAACTGGATTACAAGTCCATTTTCAGTGGAGGCCCGGGGAGAAAAGCTCCAAGAGAACAATTTTTTTTTACAAACCATAGTTTTAAGGACAGACTTTTGACATACAATTTCCATAGAAGAGACTTGGACATACATATTAACTAACAGGATATATTCGTTCTCTACAATATAATATTAAATTTGAGAAGATATTTCTAAGTTTAGGATTCCTGTGATAGATTTACTATCAGAGTAAAAGCAGAGAGACGTAGAATAATGCTCTGAGAGAGCATATGATGCTCGCTATAGTCGAGAAGGATAACAAATTGATTTACAATATGTCTTCTCCTGGTTTTAGTTGCTTATGGAAAGCACAACATTGCTGGGGTAGTTTTCCCTAACTCCTGGAGAGATGGGATGAGCAGTAGAATAATAGTCCTAAATGGGTACAGTACTATGATTAGTTGGCTTAGCAGAGTTACTTAAGTTAGGTGAAGTGTTCTAATGAGACATTAGCTGGGGGGGGGGATACAGAAGCACAATTGATTATTCAAAAAGTGAGTTTTAACAAGTTTCTTGAACTGTGATGGGGATTTGTTGTCAGTTATGTGGGCAGGAAGGGAGTTCCAGGTTTTTGCTGTACAGTGGCTGTAGACAGACTTACCAGCTTCATTGTTGTATTTGGGTACTTTGAGGAGGTTTTGTGTGCTAGACCTCAACGGCCTGGCGGTTGTAAAGGGTTGCAAAAAATTTTATACAGCTGGGGTGTTTTCAGAGTTATGTATTATTTTGTGGGCTAGTGATAGTTGATTGCGTTGAAGTAGTAGTGGTAGTTCTAGCCAATTGAGTTTTTTTAGGAATTCACAGTGATGTGCTCTGATGGGAGAGGTTGTAGCGAATTTGGCTCTCTCATTATAACAACTATCAGGTTTGTTAAGGTCAGATTTGCAGAGATTTGTAAGCATGGGGGAAGCATAAAGTAGGGTGGATAGTAGGCGAGTCCTCGCTGTTGTAGTTTTGGAGTGGTCAGTAAGGAATTTTTTATTGCGATACAGTCAGGCCAAGTTTTTTATCTACTTTTTTATGGTTACAGAGATATGTAGGTCAAATCTAAGGTGATTATCTATTTCAACCCCTAAGAGTTTGGTATGATTTGTGGGGGTGATTGTGGTCTTGTTAAAGATGGAGATGAAGAAAGAATCAGTGGGAGGTGTGGCTCTGTGGGAGCTAAATAGTACTAGCTTTGTTTTACTTGGGTTCAGAATGAGTCTTTGGTTTGTAATCCACGTTTCTGCTAGGGAAAAGCATTCTTGTGTTAGGGAGTGAAGGATGTCAATTGATTTGGCTGTGCATATTATGGTGGTATCATCTGCATATTGCACTATTGAGGCTTTAGGAATACTGTTTTGGAGCTGATTGGTGAAGAGGGTAAAAAGAAGTGGCCCTAGGATGGAGCCTTGGGGTACTCCTAGGGAGGCTGGTAGGGAGGGTGAGAGTTTGTTTTGCCACATAACAGCTTGTTTCCTTCCCTCTAGGTAGTTTTTAAACCAGGAGATGGCAGGGGTGGTAAGGTTTAGAGTTGCTAGTGAAAGAAGGAGTTTATTGTGGTTAACCATATCAAATACTTTGGACAAGTCAAGGAAGGTGGCAGATGCAAGGAGTCCGTTGTTTCTGTGAGTATTGACAATGTTGGTGAATTCTGTTAGTGCGGTGGTGGTGCTATGGAACGGTCTAAAGCCATGTTGTTGTGTTGCTATTAGATTATTTTCTAGGAGATATTTCATTAGTTGCTTGTGTATTACCCTTTCTAAAATTTTAGATAAAGGGGGTAGTATGGCTATAGGGTGGTAGTTATTGAGTTCCAGGGAGGTTCCCCCTTTATGTAGAGGGATGATATGTGATATTTTCCATAGCTTGGGGTACTATACACTCGGAGATGGATTTGTTAATTAGGATGGAGACAGGATATGATATGGCTTCTGCAGCCAGGTGGAGGTATTCAGTTAGTAATTTATCTGCGGCTAGAGACATTGGCTTGAGCTTGCAGAGTAGTTTTTCAATGGATTTGGTTGGTTCTGGGTGGAAGCTGAACTTCGGGCAATTGTTAGTTGGGGTGGGGGTTGGGATTTTGTCATAGGGTTGGTTGTTTGCAAGGGTCTGGATGGTATCTGTAAAATATTAAACTGAGTGGGGTTGTCTTCTTGGTTATCTATTTTTGGGGTTGGGGTAGTTGTTTTACCTGGTTGTAGAAAAGAGTTAATTGCTGCCCAATATTTTTGTGGGTTGTTCCTGTGCTTATCCTGTAACATTTGGTGGTAAGATGTTTTGTCTGTTTTGGTGATTTTTTTGGCTTTGTTACGTAGTTCAACGTATATTTGTTTTTTTCAATTGGAATTTACTGTTGAGGTAGTTGATCCAGGCCTTGTTTCTTTTTTTGAGGAGGGATTTTGTGTCTGGGGTTAACTAGAGGGCATAATTAGTTTTAATTCTTGTTGTTCTGGAGGGGGCTTGATGGTTAAGGGTGTTTAAGAAGGTAGTATTGAAATATAGTACAGCTTCATCAAGAGGTAGGTTTTTAGGGGGGTCCAGTTGCACATTTTTAGGTTGTTTATAAAGTTGGAGCGGTTAAATTGTTTTTTGTTTCTAATTAGGCACATAGATGTTTGGGTCAGTTGTGGTGATTTTGATCCGAGTAAGAATGTGGCTTGGTGGTCACTCAGGGTGTCTGATAGACACCCTGCTAGGGATATCAGTGATGGGTGGGATAACGAGTATCCAGTCTAGAGTGAATTGGTGTTTGATTCTCTTGTCTGTTCTTGTGGGGGAAGTGATGAGTTGGGTTAGGCCATGTAGGTTAATATGGGAGAGTGGGTTATGACTGGAACAGTTTTGCCAGTCGGTATTCAGGTCTCCTAATACTATGCTTTCCTGGGGGAGGGAGTTAGATATCCATTCTAGGAGTTTTTCTGTAATGGGGATATTGTTGCCTGGAGGGATGTAGCATCCTATGATGTTGATGTGTTTACTATCATTACATTTTAGTTTTGTTAGCGCAAGTTCAACTTTATCGAGGTCTGGGGTTGTTATGTCTACTTTCTCAAGGATGAGGTGAGATTTATACACTATAGCAATGCCCCCCCCCCTTTTTTTACCTATTCTGTCACTACGAAATATATTGTAACCTGATGGAGTGATTTCATTGTTGTGGTTGCCTGGTTTAAGCCAAGTTTCTGTTAGTATGACTATCTCGGGTTGATAAAAGGAGAGTAGTGCATGAAGGTCATGGACTTTGTTTAGTGTACTTCTGACATTTAAATTTAAAATGAGAAGTGTGGATTTGTCTCGGTGGAGTAGGGTATCATTCAGGTTGAGGGTTGGGGCTCCAAGATTTTGTGGGCCTGGGTTTGGGTGTATATCACCGCAGCTAATGAGTTGGGTTCTGAGGTAAAAATAGAGTTTGAGTAGTTTGTTTAGGGTCCTAAAGTTCTTTATAGTTGTTTGGGACTGGCAGTGTGATGGCTGTAAATCTGTGTGCATAGTGGTGAATAAAGAAGGTTTGGTAGTGATATGGGACTAGTTGAGTAAAAGAGTGTGTTGTAATAATGTTAGTGGAAGTAGTTTTTCTTGGTATGTGGATAAAATTAAGTTGTTTTTGGTGGTTGGTGATAGAAGTTAGCAGTGGGAGGGTGAATACACCTAGGAGCAATAGTAAGAGGTGTATGTACGTGGGTTTGGGTAGTTTGGGCATGGTTTGGTCATGAGTGAGAGATCTGCTTGGGATGGGTTGGGTGTGGTGGATGATGAGCGGTGGTGTTTGTGATTGTAAGATAGATAGATGGAAGACTCTGCTTTACAGGATGTGGAATAGTGGAAGAAAGAAATGGGTACAGGGGTGGGGCAGATTCAGTGATTGGTGGTTAGCATGAGGGGAGTGGCTAAGTTTAGTTGAAATGTAGCACTAGTGGGGGTGGGTGGAAATAGGGGGCAGGGAGGGGGGAGGAGTGAGCCCGAGCGCAGTGGGGCTAACATTAACTCCAATTATATCCCTGGGCTTATTTGTTTCTTTTCTTTGTACACCAAATGTATCTTTTCACTTGATTCTGTTAACACCAAATGTATCTTTTTGGTTGTATTGTACTAGTTTAATTTCACTCCAAATGTATCTTTTTGGTTGTATTTTACAGGTTTAGTTTTACACCAAATGTATGGGCTATTTTTAAGCTGTAGATTGTCTCCCGTATTTAAATATTAGAATGTTCTGAGACTCTTTATAGAGGCTTGAAGTGCTTAGAGATTAACGTATAATAAGGTAGTCAGTTTGCATAGGAGCTTGGTTTTATAGATTATTTGCTGCAAGGCATATATTTATATACACACACACACATTCCTTTCATCTTTGGCTAAAGAGGCTGCTCTGGGATTATATCTCATGTTTTCTTACCGTCTTGTTGATAACTTTAGTTCCTCAAGTACTGAAGCCTGTTTCTGTAAAGGACAAAGCCAAAACAGACTGAAAAAAGCTAATTTTTAATTAAGAGCTTTTGTCTGTTTATAACTCTGGACTTCTTCACAATGACATAAAAGACACTCAAACCAGTTTAAATATCCCTCAGTTTCCATCACATGATTTCATTGTAACCACTCACAACTTTCCCATTGTTAACAGTTAAAAATAGATGTTAATACATATCAATAAAAAACAATAAACTAAATAAGAATGCAGTCTACGTATACCCCTATTGATGTACAATTATTAAGACTTGGAGGAACCTGTGCATTTGCCCTTGGACTGCCCCTTGGGTCTGTATTTATTCTTCCAATACCACAAATTGAAATTTATGTAAAGGAAACTTTACTGTGTGTTTAAACAAGGCATTGTTCTCGTTCCTTTTTCTGATATCCTTAATATGTTCATAAATTCTCTCTCTTAATTTCCTCTGCATTTTTGCTTATGTACTAACTTTTACAGGAGGTGCAAACCACTGCATAAATCACCCCTGTAGAATTGCAAGTAAATAGCCTGTTTAGTTTAATGACTTGTGCATTGAATTTGACACTTTCAGAGTTCATGATGTATGCACATTGCTTACAAAAAACGCATCTATGTGTTCCTTCCTTCATCCTGTGTAATGTTTTATATAAAAAAGTAAGAAGTGCCTTACAATAAATTTTTCAATAATTTTTCATTGTCCTTCCTCTTTTGTATACTATCTGGGCTTTGGCCCCTAACACTTCAATAGTATTTTAATAACATGTTAAAGTTTGCCATTTTTTGTTAAGAATGTCATGTATAAATGCATGATCAACACTAAATGTAGTAACAAAAGAACATGTGTAGTTTTACTGCTTTAGTTTGTGGGTAATATTTCTTGCTGTATTATCATGTCTGTTCTCAATAAAGAGTAGAAAAATCCCTTTTCTCTCTTTTTAGCAGTATTATCTTCCTAACCCTATTGATTAATTCCAGCGGATAGTACCTAGTTAAAAACATTTCCGTCAGTAACCATTCTGGCTAGCCTAACAAATTGTCCTTTGACTACTCCTTTTTTCAAATATTCTGGATAAGCACTTGAATAATGTAAAAGAAAGACTATTGCAATAGGTAGGTTTCCGATAAATGTCACTCATCAGTCTTCCATTACTTTCATCTTTAGTAATTTCCACATCCAAGTAGTTGATCTTCTACATGTCATATGTATAAGTAAATTTTAAAAACGAAGTAGTATTGTTAAGTTAGTTGATAAAACTATCTATCTCTTGAACACCCTTATTCCAGACAAAAAACATATCATCTAGGTATCGTAGATAAAGCTTCCAAGATGTAGAAAATGGAGAATTGAAAAGGAACTTCCTTTCCCATTGCAACATAATTATGTTGGCAAAATTGGGGGCACATACAGCCCCCACTGCTTCTCCTTTTTTCTGTAAAAAGTATCGTCTCTCAAAGTATATAAAGTTGTAGCAAAGTATTATTACTATGAGGCTAACTAAAGTGTTAATTTGCTCATTGTTAAATGATCTCAGTTCTAACAAAAATTCTTGTAACCATTCAATGCCTGTTGTATGAGGAATTACATTAAATAAATTAATAACATCAACAGTAATAAAAATGGCATTTTCTTGAAACTGCACATCCCTTAATTTACTTAGAAAGTGCCAAGAATCTATGCAAATGTGTTCATAACCTTTTAAAACATTTTTTAACATAACATCAACATATCTACTTAGAGTGTAGTTTAGAATTTGCTGCATTTAGGTCTCAAAGGAGGATTGTGACTGTTTTTGTGGATCTTCGGAATTCCGAATATTGAGAGCACCTTAGGGTAGTTCATATACAAAAATTGTGTGAGCTCATGTTCAATTTGTCCCCGGTCTACCATGTCTTTTATTTGTAAATCTATTTTCCAGTATGAAATATTAACAAGGTTAACAGATGTTTCTTCAGGGTAATCAGCGTCTAATAAAAAACATTCATTCTGTTGATGTAATCTGTTTTAGACATTATAACAACTCCTCCACCATTATCAGGTCTCATTACTTGTATGCTTTTATCTTTACACAGCTGGGACAAAAATGAATGCTCAGAATTTGACAAATTGTCATCAGATATTCAAGGTTTTTGACCAACCATTGCTCTGAGATCAAATTCACATAGTTTTTCAAACATAGTTAGGCAAATTGGTAAAGGCAGGTTAAAAAGACACTTTTTTTCTTAAAGGGTATACGTTATATTCACTTACACTATTTTTCAACAACAATTGAAATTTTAAATTTCACAGTTTTAAATCTATTATAAACTGTTGTATAGCAGAATAGCTTGCGGGAACAAAGTTGAAACCTTTGCTTAAAATTTCTACTACATTAGAGTCAAAAACATAGTGTGTGAAATTAAATATTTTAAAGTCAACTTTGTCATTGGAAATAAGCACTGGATATTCAGCTTCTGCAAAAGATTCAGCTTCAGTTTTCACGCTAACAATTGATTTCTCCTGGCTATTTGGTTTGTTTTGAAATTATGCTGCCGGTTCATCCCTCTTGAGCCCCTCCTGTCCACTTTCTGACTGTTCATAGGTTGATATGTCTGGTTCCTCGGCCGTTCTGAACGCCTTGGTAGTTCCTGCCCTAAGGGGATATGGTTGGGCGGAGTCTGAGTGTCATTGTCATCCACACTTGGTTGTCTGTTGTCTTGGATCTTCTGTTGTGAATGTATTTGCATATCGTTCTTGTTATAAGGCTTAGAGTAGGCGTAGCCCTGTGAATAGGCTAACCTATCACTTTCAGACTTTTCCTTTCTAATTTTTATGTCTGCAGCTATTTTATCCGCCTTCTTAAAAGTCTGTTTACATTCATTAAATAAACTTTCAAACAATAAATCTGTTAATGACCCTCTCCAAATCAACCAATTCTTTGTGAAGAAGGTCAGCGGCTTTTAAGTTGTGCTTTACAAGTGTTTCCATAATTTTGCGACCATGTCTATCATAAAGTTCTATTAGGTCTCAATGTAAAGGTGAATAAACCATGGTGCCATTAAGTCAGTTTGCATAGGAGCTTGGTTTTATAGATTATTTGCTGCAAGTCATGCATTTCTGTACACACACATTCCTTTCATATTTAGCTTAAGAGGCTGCTCTGGGGGACTGTAGTTTATGTTTTGTTACTGTCTTGTTGACAACTATAGATGTCTTCATGTTTCACTGTTGCAGTCATCACCTGTGGCTTATCCCTGCTGTGGTAGCCCTCAGCCGGCCCGAATATCAGAGTCAGTATTTTTCTGCGTCGGCTGCTGTTGCTTGCTGCCTGACATCAGGTCATCAATGCTATAAAGGAAGGCAGCCAGTACCATTACATCAGTCTTTCTTGCCGTGGAGCCCATAGCATAAGTAGTTTGCAAGTGTGCCGTTCAGTCACTACCAGAGTTTGAATTAAAGCTGAAAACATCTAACGCGAAGTAACCCAACAGGGATCCTTTTTCTTGCACTAACAGATGTCTGAAAAAGTTAGCAATTGCCTCACCTTTTGGAAAGCAAATACCACACTGAGACTTCCATTCATACTGCGTCACTTGTTTAGGCCCAGACCCCAAAGTCCCCTGTTGCCGGTTTTGTGCCCTCTTTAATGTGAGAACCATTCGTTGTAGAGCTCTTATTGTAGCCAGGTATTTTCGTCTTCCGTCTTCGCTTTCCAAAATGGCGTCCATCAGCCAATAATCCATAGACATTCTGAAACAACGTAAAGATAAAGATAGAGACCGACCACACAAGGCGATGCCTTCCAACGACTACTGCTAAGCAGGTCATCAGTTCTCCAGAATTCAGTGAGGCACCTTTGCAGCCCCTGATGCCCGATTCGATACCTTTGCAGGCCTCTACTGAGACCCTTTTGGAGTCCAGTATGTCACAGAAATCTTCTTAGACTAATGAGCCTTTGGTTGTCTCTGCCTTGATTGGGTCCGGAGCCGCGACGCAGGCACCAGCTTATGAGAAGGTTTTTCGCACTACTGAATCTAGACAAAAAATAACGTCTTCTCTGACTAACATTTCTGTCAGACTGATGGATATTCTTAGGCCTAGAGGCAAGGCCACTCCTAGGAAAGCTACCTCTAGTCACCATTTTACTCCTGCACCACCACCCCAGGCTCAAATGCTTAAAATAGTAGAGGATCTTATCACCCTTATCAGGCGTAGTCAGGCCACACCTTCTGAAAGGAAAAGAGACCTTTCTCCTGAAATACTGACAGAGTAGGATTCTGAGGAATCTGATTATTCAGATTTTGAAGAGGAACAACATCCTCTGACTGCTTATGAGGATTCAAATGCAGAGGAATCCATTCCTTCTGCCTCCCCACCAGAAGATCTTTCCTTTGGAGAAACCCTTCACACCCTCAGGGAACATTTCCACTAGGAATCCCAAGACTTCCCTCAGTCTAAGAAAAGACTGAGAGATTTATTAGACCTGCCCCAGCACAGACCCTTGGCTATCCCTCCAATCTTCAAGGTGGTTGATGATGTCTTCTATGAATCCAGCTTAACTCCTGATGCCCTCCCACCAGCTCCCAGAAAACCTGACCGGTATTACAGAGTACCGGATTCTCACAAAATCCTGTACAGAAATCCTGCTGCAGACCTGGAGGTCATTACACAGGGACCAAAAGGAGCTAAGGCTAGTACTGCAAAGAACCCTATTCCTTCTGACAAGGACTCCAGAGCTCTGGACAGATGGGGTAAAAAAGTATACACCTCTGCAACCTTAGCTATCAGAGCACTCAACTGTCAATTTCACATGTTAAAATAGCAACAACACACTTTGGAACTATTAAAACAAAAGATTTCAGCCTTTCCTGACTGTGCCAATTCGAAAGCGTTAGCAGATTTACTACACTCTACTTGTCAAGTGGCTAAACACTCATTACACTGTGGATGTGACACCCTAGAAGCCTCAAGCAGGGCAGCAGTGTCAAAATCTGTCATTAGGAAACATGCATGGTTGAAGGAACAACCTCTCCCTGATCATGTCAAATCTAAATTACTTGATGCACCCTTTGGTAAGGACCACTTGTTTGGAGTAATAGCAGAAGATGTGCTTAAAAAGATGGAAGACAAAGCAAAATCTACGCAAACAGTAAAAGGTTTCTTTCAGGTACACCCTCCTAGGTTCAGCAGGAATTTTCCCTCAAAGCACTGGTCCTTTCCTGCACCTAGCAGACAGGGGCAAGGTAGGCCCCGCAGGGACAGACCACCCAGACTCCTATCCCAGGGACAGCAGAGAACCAAACAGTGGACCACTTCCACTCAAAAGACAGGGAGTTCTAAGCCATTCCTCTATGGCAAAAACTCTCAATGACTCCCTCTCCCCCCTCTGCCCTCTTTTCACTCACCAAAAACTAGGAGGAAGGCTCTCCCTCTGCAAAGAAAATTGGCTTTCTGTAACAAAGGACCAACGAGTTTTAAAGATAATTTTTCAGGGATACAAATTCTCCTTCAACGAACTCCCAATTCCAAGAGGGTACTCAGACTTACCTCCAAATCAGTGGGCAGAGGCATTGATATCCCAAGGGGCAGTATAACCTGTCCCCTCAGATCAAACAGGCAGAGGCTTTTATTCCAGACTATTCCTTGTTCCCAGAAAATAGAGCACTTGTCACCCCATCCTGGATTTAACCATTTTGAACACCTTCCTAGTGGTCCCCAAAATTCAGAATGCTAATTTTGCAGCAGCTGCTGCATATGCTGACAAAAAATGACTGGTTAGTTACCTTAGATCTAAAAGATGCCTACCTTCACATCCCATAATGCAATCCTGCAGGAAATTCCTTCACTTCAGAGCAGGCTCACAACACTTTCAGTTTTCTGTGCTACCCTTTGGCTTATCTACTGCTCCCAGGGTATTCACCAAATGCTTAGCCCCGTCCATACCGTTTTGCAGACAGAAAAATATACAAATTTACCCTTATCTGGACTACTGCCTCATTCAGGAAGATTACAAAAGAAAAGCTCCTCAAGGACCTCCTCTTTGTCAAAACCCTTCTAACCACCTTAAGGCACACCATCAATGAGAAGAAATCAAAGCAAACACCCTACAGGAAGATCATTTTCTTGGGAGCACTGCTGGATACAGCATCCCAAATGACCTTCCTATCCCCAGAAAAGCCGAGCTTCCTGCCTCTCTATTTTACCCAGTTGGCTTCCAGAAGTCACCTCACTGCGAGGAAGTTCCTGCAAGCCTTGGAGTACATTTCATCTTGCAGCCTTCTAATTACTCTGGCCAGGCTTCACATGAGAAAACTTCAGTGGTACCTAAAGAAACTTTTGTGTCGGCACTCTCAACCTCTAGAGACCTCTCTAACTCTGATCCCCTGTATAAGGGTCGAGTTTCTCTGGTGGGCAGGGGCCTGTGCCTAGAACAAGGGTCTTTCCTTCACCCTCCGCCCAACCTGGCAGACCATTACCACCGATACCTCAGACATAGCTTGGGGCACTCACCTAGAATGCATGTGCACTCAAGGTCTTTGGGATGCCCAGCACCTTCCCTTACACATCAACCAGAAGGAAATGATGGCAGTACAAAAGGCATTGACATCCTTCAAACCCCATCTTAAGCCAGGGGTTCTCCTATCAAAACAGACAACACCACAGTAATGCGGTACATCAACAAACAGGGAGGGACCCAATATTACCCTCTGTGCAGGCTAGCCATGAACCTCTGGCTAACGGCCTCTTCCATGGGACTACACCTGATAGCCCAATACCTACCAGGGATCAACAACACTGTGGCAGACCACTTAAGCAGAAACTTACTGGACCCCCACATATGGCAGCTCCACAGAAAAATCATTTTACAAATCACTCAGACGTGGGGGACTCTGGAGGTGGATCTCTCTCTGCTTCACATCTCAAGCATCAGCTGAAAAAAATCTGTACCAGGGAGTATCACCACCAAGTGTGGAAGGTGGATGCCTCAACCTTCCCCTGGACCCCCCTCTTTGTGTATACATTCCCTCCTCTGCCTCTTATTCCCAAGGTACTGATCAGAATAAGGGAGGAGAGACCAAAGGCCATCCTCATTGCTTCAGATTGGCCCAGACAGCATTGGTAACCCTTACTGAAAAGCCTGACCTTAGAGCCTTCCAGGTAGCCTCCCCTGATCTCAGACATCTTAACTTGCAGACTCTGAAACTCTCAGCATGGCTAATACTCTAAAGGCAAACAAGAGGCCCCTGTTAAGAAAACAGTTCCTAGATATTATCACAGAGGCCAGAAGGCACAGCACCAAAAAATCTTGCTCAGGAAAATGGAAAAGATTCTGCTCCTGGAGCCAGTCCAAAGGGGGCAATACCTCACAGTCTTCCATATCCTGGACTACCTTGCTAAGCTACTTAATAGTGGCCTCTCCTTCTCTGTTAAAATCCACGCCTCAGCCATTTCAGCTCATTTGATACAGAGCAGCGCCTGTTCTCCCATCCTTTGATTAAACAATTCCTCAGAGGGGCTTCTAATATCAGGTCTCCCAGAAGGCCACCCACTCCAGCCTGGGACCTGAATTATGTTTTGGAAAAACTAACTTTACCACCCTTCGAACTGGCTGCTTCAGCAGAGCTAAGATACCTCTCCTGGAAGACTGCTTTTCTCCTAGCTATCACCTCAGCCAGAAGGGTTTCAGAACTTCAGGCACTGATGGCCATTGTGCTCTTTGTCATCTTCCATACAGACAGGGTCTCCCTGAGGACTAATCGCTCCTTTATGCCCAAGGTGGTATCTAGTGTAAGTCTCAACCAGGCCATACATCTGCCCACCTTCTTTCCTAACCCTCAAAACAATGGGGAAAGAATTATGCACTCACTAGACGTGCAGAGAGAGCTCAGATACTATCTGGATCGTACTAAACCCTTCAGGAAAACAGACCAGCTACTTGTCAGCTTTGCCCCAGGGGCAGAAGGGAAGCCCATTTCCAAACGGATTTCACACTGTATCCATTTCTGCTGATTGGATGGGAACCCCCCCCCCCCAAGTCTATTCAAACCCATTCTACTAGGGCAGCCTCCACTTCCACAGCATTTCTCAGAGGAGTTCCTACCAGGGACATCCTGGAAGCTGCCATCTGGACTTCTGTCCATACCTGTACCAAGCATTACCACCTACCTCTGTTTTCTAAGGCTAGGGCAGGGTTTGCCTCTGCAGTTCTGCAGGGCATGCTGACCCATTCCTAGGTCTCTTACTAATCCTACCACCCCTCTCCTCAGCTTTGGGAATCCTCCCACAGGTGATGACTGCAGCAGTGAAACACTAAGAACATAGTACAGTTGTGTACACTTAACATAAATGTAGATGTTCATGTTTATTCACTGTTGCAGTCCTGGTTTCCCACCCTCCTTCCCCCTTATATCTTTTTTCTTTAGGGAGACATACGTTTCTAATGGTGGCTTTTAGCCACCGGGACCACTTTACCATATTTAATTGGGCCTCTGACTGGTTAGGGCAAGAAAAACTGATGTAATGGCATTGGCTGCCTTCCTTTTTACCACTGACGACTTGATGTCAGGCAGCAAGCAACAGCAGCCGACACAGAAAAACATTGACTCTGGAATTCGGGCCGGCCGAGGGCTAGCACAGCAGGGATAACCCATAGGTGATGACTGCAACAGTGAATACACTCGTACAGCTACATTTATGGTAACTGTACACAACTGTACTCTTGGAGAGATTTTGATGTCACTCCTACTGTCAAACGTATACCCTTTAGCTGTCCTTAATTTTTAGGGATGACCCTAATTGTGACTCAGACTTTTGCTCTGCCCATCCTACAGTTGGACAGTAATTTGAGAATTTTAAATTCAGTACTTCCAGTATTTAACAGGTGTCAACATTTGGGAGCCTTTTCCCCTAATTTTTATTTATTTTTTTTGCTGTCCTAAATTCCGGGGATATTTGAGAGCAGTGATGTCAAAGCTGAGGAGGTGTGTCCACCTTCCATTTGTGCAGTGCCGGTTGAAGTCAGAATGGATAGCATTCATAGGTTCATAGGTTCATACTAGGCTATCTGCCCTAGGGCATTTATAAGCCTAGCCAGAGTGTGTATGGCTTTCGCCACCCATTTTAAATTAATTTTGCTATGCCCCTTTTTCGAGGTTAGTATACTGTGCCTCTGTCTAACAGTGACACAGAAGTGATACCCGGGGTAAACCTACGATCTCCCATCCACTCATCAAGATTCCTCTTGAAGAGAGTCAATGAGGGACTCTGCCTAACCTGGACTGGGATTTTATTCAAGAGTGAAGGGAGCCTCTGGGTTATGAATCTGTCCCTCCAGCATGTCCTATTTATTTCAGTGCTGAGGTTTAAGTCCCTCGAGCACGTAGCTCGATGGGATTTGGATTTTCTGAGGTGCAGCATGTCCATTAATTCCAGGTTGGACATGGCTTTATACGTCAGGCACAGATCGCCTCTGAGCAGGCGGTATGCCACTGAGTAGAGCTGGAGTTTCTTTAACCGGGCAGCATACGGCATCTGTTTGAGCCCCTTGATCCTCTTGGTGAGGTACTTTTGGGGTCTTTCCAGTTGCTGCAGGTGTCTGGTAAGGTACATCCCAAAAGGGCATTGTACTCAATTATGGGCCTGATGAGGGATGAGTAAAGAGGCACGATGACCTCCCCTGATGTAGATGTGAATCCCTTCATGATTAGGTGGGCTATATAAAATGTTTTTCTAACCACTTTGGCCACGTGGTTGTCAAATGAGAGATTGCTATCAACTTGGGTCCCCAGGTCCCTAATTACTTCTTCTGTACTTAATGGATTACCACCTATGTGGTAATTTGTGGGAACTTTGTTTTTGCCAAAGAGGATGACTATACACTTTTTGGCGTTTAGCTTGAGGCCATGGCTCTGGCACCAGTTGTCTGTTTCTATGAGGCTCTTTTGGAGGATGCTTGTGTCGGCTGGAGAGTCTATTATGGTGCCCAGTTTGCAGTCATCTGCGAACTTGGTCAGCCACAGTCCTTCCATGTTGGCCTGTACCTCCGAGAAATATATACCGAACAAGAGAGGTCCCAAGACTGAGCCTTGTGGGACGCCACTTGTAACTGGTTTGGAGTCTGACATGGCTCCAGCTATTCTAACCATGTGGGTTCTGTCCTTTAGCCAGTTTGCAACCCATCTAGTGACATAGGGGTTTATATTTAAGCTGGTGAGCTTATCTATAATGCCCGAGTGGGGTATTGTATCGAAGGCTTTTGCGAGGTCCAGGTAGGCTGTGTGGACCACCTTCCCCTTGTCAATGGCCTTGGTGACTGTTTCAAAGAAATCAACCAGGTTTAAGAGGCAGGATCTGCCCTTAACAAAGCCAAACTGGGTAGGATCCAGTGTCTGTAGGTCCCCAATATCTTTATTTATAAAGTCCATGATGATCCTTTCCATAGCTTTGCAGACCAAGCTAGTGAGACTTATGGGGCGATAGTTTCCAGGATCCGTTGAGGCACCACCTTTGTGGAGAGGGACCACTGTTGCTGTACGCCACTCTTTTGGGTACATATCCTGTAGTAAGGCTGAGACTGAACAGTGGTTTTAGGTTTGGGTTTAGCTCTTCTTGGAGTTCATGTAGGACACAGCCCGGGACACCGTCTGGTCCCATTGATGCTGTGTTTCTTGCTTTGGAGAGGGCAGCTCTTACCTGAGCATCTGAGATGTCAGGGGGGCAGCACTCTGCTGGGATAGATATTAGCCCTTTTGGTGGGGAGGGGGGGGAGAAGTTTGCGCTGAACCTGTCAGCTAGGATGTTGGCAATGTCTGTGGGTTCGGTGTATTTTTTGTCATTTTGGACTAATTCAGAGCATATCTGGGAATTCCCACCCAGGTTCCTAACATAACTAAAGAAAGCCTTGTGATTATCCTTAGTGTCCTGTGCAGTTTTTCTCTCGAAGCTGGCCTTAGACGATTTTATGAGTGCCCGTAGTTTTTTGCTAATACTAATCAGAGATGCCTTCCCTTTTTGGGATTTTGCTCTGTCATGTAGTAGCTTCCTCCTTCTATTGTATAGTTTGTTTATGGCTGGGTCCACCAGACAGGATGTCTGCCTTTGGAGGATTGGGTCTTGGTTTTATTTGGGATTGCATGATCCATGCATTCCTGAAGGTGTTCATAGAATGCATTTATAAAGGATTTTGTGGTCTGGGTCAGATATCCACAGGCCGGGGCTTTGAAGGATTCCACCTCGGTTTTGAGGAGTGTGAAATTTGCTTTAGAGAAGTTTTTCACTGTGGTTTTCTGGGCATGGGGTGGGGTCGGGATGTGGATATCCAGTGAGATTAGTTTATGGTCTGATCTTACCAGTGAGGGATACACTTCTGGTCTGGAGCATAGAGTCCCCATGTTGGTGATGATCAGGTCCAGTATGTTTTCCCCTTTTGTGGGAGTGGTAACAAGTTGTTCCATAGCATTTGAGTTTATAAATTCTAGGAACCTTTGGGCTAGGGTGTTGGAGCTAGAGTAATGCTCCCAGTCTATGGTTGGGTAGTTGAAGTCACCCAACATAATGGTGTTTGGAGAGACCTTCATATTTTCCAGTGTTCTCAGGAAGGCCGTGTGTGGTTCCTGGGTTTGGGAGGGTGGTCTGTAGCAGGCTGTAAACTGGAAGGCAGTTTTACTCACTGTTAGTTGCACATGGATAGTCTCTGATGCTTCGTGCTGTGCCACCAACCTGGAGGTGTGGGTATCTTTGACGAATATTGATACTCCCCCTCCTTTTGTGGTTCGGTCCAAGTTTTGGGGCCGAAAAGCTTGGTATGAGGTATAACCTGGTAGTGCTGGGGTGCTCTCGAGAGCCTTGAACCAGGTTTCTGTTACTGCACAGATATCGATGTTCTCCATGCTAAGGAGAGTTTCGAGTGCATGCATCTTGAGGTTTAGACTTGACTGACTTCAGTGACAAGATTCCAGACTGTTCCACCAAGACAGTCTGCTACTGTTCTGTTTTTTTTTTTTTTTTTTTTTTCTTTTGATAACTTCTGTTACAGTTGAACTTCACAGTGGCTTCAGTAAGACAGAGAAGTCTGGGATATTGCATATTTTTAGTATTATTTCTTGTACAAGAAAATTGACTGTTTCCTGGCAGTAGCTTGTAGCATGGGATGTCTCGCTTATGTGTCCTGATTAATATGTAATTAATTTTATGTAATGTATCGTATAGTAAAGGGGAGTCAGTGAGGACACAATCAGTTATGATGTAGTTTTCATCTTTCTGAGAGCGAAAAGTTCATTCTTATATAACTTTTTTCTTTTTATGAAAGATGCAGTACTGAGATGACGGATTGTTGTCAGGAGAGGATTATGGAATGTATTTTAGGAGTTAACAGTCTCTCTACCGTAGACAGTATCTCTGCATATGATATGATTTATTTACCAATAGCAACATCTGACTTAATTGCAGTACAGAGGCCAATGAAAGAGTGAAGTCTTATCAGTTTATTTATTTATTTTTATTTATTTACATTTGTTGACTGGGAGTGTCCGACTGGACATAGGTCCATTTTCAGCGGAGGCCCGGGGAGAAAAGGTCCACAGTTGAAATAAACACAGTAGTTACATTGGATTACATAGCGATTAATAATTTAACATCGCAATTAATTACAAACATATTTACAGATGAAGAACATAGTACATCAGTAGACAACTAGAATTTTTATCTGCGAAGTACATAACAGACATTAACAAATGTTACAATAAGAAGTTCCTGCTGTATAATAAGTACTAGGCTTATGAGCATCTGAGCTTGCTATAATCAAGGTAGTTAGTGGGGTGGAAAGAAAGGTAGTTTTTGGATGGGGTGGGTGATATTAGAGTGGGAGTTGCAAGGGCATAGCCAGCATGTTTTTAGGTGCGCTTTTAGTAAAGTTTTGAAGTTGGTGCATGATGGTACGGAGGTAATTGTGGGTGGGAGGGAGTTCCATAATTTGGCTATGGCGCAAAAGAATAGTGCTTCACCAGCAGAGTTATTGGCTTTAGTAATCTGCAAGTGATTTTTGTTGCTGGATCTTAGTGGTCTGGTGGTGCGATAGAGTTGGAGTAAATTCTGGAGGGATGGGACATTTAGTGGATGGTTTACTAGTTTGTGGGCGACTGATAGTTGATACCATTGAAGGAGGTGAGGGAGTTCAAGCTAGCCCAGTTAAGCAAGTGAGGGACAGTGGTGACTATGATAGGATGCCCCTGTGGCGAATTTGGCGATTTTGTTGTAGCAGGTCTCTAGCTTGTTTAGATTGCATTGCCTTAGGTTATTATATATTGGAGAGGCATAAAGTATGGAGATAAGGTGGGAATTTGCTATTGCAATCTTTGCTGCTTTGGTGAGAAGTTGCTTATTTCTGTATAACGCTCCTAGTTTTTTTGTGAACTTTTTTTATGGTCGTGGATATGTGAATGTCAAATTTTAGTTTATTGTCTATTTCCACTCCTAGCAATTTGGTGTGTTCAGTTGGGTATATAGTGGTGTCTTTTGCTGTGATGTTAAAGTGAGAATTGTTTTGAGTATGTTTGGTGGGTTGGAAGATGAGTAGTTTAGTTTTGTTTGGGTTGAGTATTAATTGGGCATCGGATAACCAAGTTTCAGCAGAGGAAAAGGCTTCCTGTGTGACTTTTTGCAGTTTGGGTAGGGACTGGGCTGAGCAGATGATGGTTGAGTCATCTGCGTATTGTATGAGTGTGCCATGTTTGGGGGCAGAGGCTAGATTATTGGTGAAAACAGAGAAGAGTAGGGGTCCAAGGATGGATCCTTGGGGAACCCCTATGGAGACACGTAGTTGGGGAGATATGTCATTCTGCCATACAACGGATTGTTAGCGGTCAGACAGGTAACTCTGAAACCAGTTGGTGACTGATTGAGAGAAGGATAGGTTACTGAGGACAGAGATGAGTTGTTTGTGTGGGGCCATATCAGATGCTTTAGATAGGTCTAGGAAAGTAGCAGAGGAGAGATAGCCATTGTTTTTATGCTGAAGGATAGTGTTAGTAAAGGAGAGTAAGGCAGTGGTGGTGCTATGGATTGGTCGGAAACCATGCTGAGTATTGGAAAGGAGGTTGTTAGTAAGGAGGTAGTCTGAGACCTGAGAATGTATGCATCTCTTTAGTATTTTGGAGAGTGAAGAGAGAATAGCTATGGGGAGGTAATTGGTTAGTTCTGTGGAGGGGCCGCCTTTGTGGAGGGGAATTATATGTGATACTTTCCACAGTGTGGGAACGTAACTTTCTGACAGAGATCGGTTAATCAAGATGGATACTGGGTAGGCCAGAGCATCAGCTGCGATTTGTAGTTATTCACTTGGGAGGTTGTCTGCTGCTAATTTGGTGGGCTTAAGTTTAGTTAAGAGGTTTTTCTGTTGGAAGTAGGTACAGGAGAAAAAGAGAAGGCAGTGGGGAGATTACTAGTTGAAGGTGTGGGTTGGAGGGGAGGGGGGTTGTGTTGTTTAGCTAGTGATAGTATGGTTTGTGTGAAGTATGTGTTGAATGAGGTAGCAATATTTTTGGAGGAGTGAGGGATGTTAGGAGGAGGGGTACTGACTTTACCTGGGTGGAGGATGGAGTTTATAGAGGACCAGAATTGTTTGGGGCTGTGTTGGGAGGAGTCTAGGGCAGACTGGTAGTATTGGAATTTGTCCTGTTTTATTAGCTTTTTAACTCTATTGCGTAGTTCTAGGAATTTATGTCTAGTTGAGGGGTTTTGGTTTTGCGCCAGTGCTCCTAGGCTTTATCCCTGTTTTTCATTTCTGACTTAGTGGTTTTCTGTAGCCATGGGGGAGGGTTGTGTTTTCGTTCTGCAAAGTCTTATGGGGGCATGGTAATTAAGGATGCTCAGGAAGGTAGTATTAAAAAATTTAACTGTGTCATCAAGACTGAGGTACTTTAGGGGATGCCAGTTACATTCTTTGAGGGATGTGATGAATGTGAATGGATTAAAGTTTAGTTTTTTACGTATTTGACAGTGTCGAGATTCGGAATAGACTTCGTAAAATTGTGGATGTTCTTCATGTTTCACTGTTGCAGTCATCACATTTGGGTTATCCCTGCCAGGGTAGCCGTCGGCCAGCCTGAATACCAGAGACTTAGTATTTCTGCGTTGGTTGCTGTTGCTTGAGGATTGACGTCAGGTCATCAATGGTATAAAGTAAGGCAGCCGATGCCATTACATCAGACTTTTTTGCTGTGGAACCCAAAGCAGAAGCAATTCGCACGAGTGCCGGTCGGCCACTACTTGAGTTTTCATTTCCGAATTGAAGTTGAAGTCTTCTAAAGCTAAGTACCCCATTGGGGATCCTTTTTTCGTGCACTAACCGATGCCAGAAAAAGTTAATAATCGTGTCACCTTTGGAAAGCAAATACCACACCGAGACTTCCACTCTTACTGCATCACTTGTCTAGGCCCAGACCACGACATCCCCCATTGTCGCTTCTGTGCTTTGTTTAACACCAGAAATATCCATTGTCGGGCCCTTATTGTAGCCAGATATTTTCGTTTACAGTCCTGTAATTCCGATATGGCTTTGGTAAGCCATCCAATAGCAGATCTTCCGAAAAAACATAAAGATAAAGACAGAGACAAGACTGCACAGGTCGAAACCTACCAACGATGCTTCCGTTAAGCTAGTCGTCAGTCCTCTGGTACTCAGCAAGGTGCTTTCCCAGCCCATGATGCCCACTTCAGTTGATTCGCAGACCGTTACCGAGGCCCTTTCGGAGTCCAGTATGCCGCAAACTCTTCTTCGTCGAAGGATCCTGCAGTCGTCTCTACCTTGGATGGGTCCGGAGCCGCTGAGCATGCACCGGCTTCCAAGGAAGTCCTTTGCACTACCGAATCTCGACACAAACCAACATCTTCTTTCGCGACTACCGTTCTTTCGAAAACAACCGAGTTCCTTAGGCCCAGGGTTCGAACCACACCCAAGAAACCAACTACCCACTCTCAGACGCCTGCTACCTTGCCTCAGTCTCAAATGCTTTAAATGGCAGAAGACCTTATCATGCTGATCAGGGGAAGCCAAGCTACCCCCTCAAAAAGGAAGAGAGATCTGTCCCCAGTAGTTTTGTCTGAACAAGAGTCAGGTGAATCTGATGCATCTGACTATGAAGACATGCAACCCCTCTCCACTTTTGAGGATTCTGATGCAGAGGACTCCATTCCTTCAGCCTCTCCCCCAGAGGATTTTTCCTTTGGGGAAACCCTGCATACTTTAAGGGAGCATTTCCAATGGGAGAGTCAGGACTACCCTCAGTCTAAAGAGAGAGACAAGGGAATTCCTAGACCTTCCGCAACACAGACCCTTCGCCATCCCCCCAGTCCTGGATGTGGTGGATGATGTTTTCCTTGAATCTAGCTTGACTCCTGATGCCCTACCTCCTGCTCCCAGAAAACCAGACTGGTACTACAGAATCCCTGACTCTCCTAAATATCTTTTTAAAAATTCTACAGCTGACCCTGAGGTTATTTTTCAAGGGCCTAAAGGGATTAAAGCAGCCTCTGCTAAGAATCACTTCCCCTCATACAGGGATTCCCAAGCATTGGACAGATTGGGTAAAAAAGTATACACCTCAGCTACTCCTCAGCTACTCTTGCTATCAGGGCACTAAATTGTCAGTTCCATATGGTGAAAAATCAACAGTATCCTTTGGAACTCCTTAAACAAAAAATGTCTACCTTTCCTTCTTGGGCAGAATCTAAAGATTTACAAGACTTAATGCATTCTGCAAGTCAAGTCGCTAAACACACTTTTGACTGTGGTTTTGATGCCCTAGAAGCTTCATGCAGGGCAGCAGTCACTGGATCTGTCATTAGAAAACATGCACGGCTTAAGGAACAACCCCCTGCTAGACCATGTGAAATCTAAATTGTTGGAAGCCCCCTTGCACAAAGATAACCTATTTAGCACTAAGGCAGAAGAGGTCTTAAAAAAAGATGGAAGAAAAAGCAAAATCTATGCAAACAGTTAAAGATTTCCTACAGGTCCAGCCCCCTAGGTTCAGCAGGCATTGCTCCTCCAAGCACTGATCCTTTCCTAGTCCGAGTAAACAGGCCCCCAGCCTAGGCCCCGTGGAATCAGACGCCCCAGACAGCAGCCTCAGGGAATGCAGAAATCTAAGCAGTGGACTACCTCCACTTCAAAACCAGGGAGTTCTAAGCCACCCCCTTATGGTAAGAACTCACAATGACTCACCTCCTCCCATCCTCCCCTCTGCCCACCTTCATTTGCCCCTAGGAGGAAAACTCTACTTTCACTCAAGCACCTGGGCCACCATTACGAAGGACCAATGGGTTTTGAACATCGTCTCCCAGGGTCCTTCCACACCCTTTCAACCCCAAAAGCGTTCCCAGATCTACCACCAAATCAGTGGGCAGAGGCTCAAAAGCAAATCCATTCACTGCTCTCTTTGAGGGCAGTAGAGCACGTTCCTGCAGAACAGGCCACGGCTTCTACTCCAGACTTTTTCTGGTGCCCATAAAAGAGGGCACCTTATGCCCCATTCTCGATCTATCCATTCTAAACACCTTCCTGGTGATCCCAAAATTCAAAATGCTCACCCTCCAGCAGCTGCTACCCATGCTCTCCAAAGGCGCCTGGCTAGCCACCCTGGATTTAAAAGAGGCCTACCTCCACATTCCTGTCAGGGAATCATGCAGAAAATATCTCTGCTTCAGGGCAGAATCTCAACACTTTCAGTTCTTTTGCTTCACTTTGGCTTATCCACTGCTCCCAGAGTTTTCACAAAATGCCTGGCTCTGGCCATTGCCTTTTGCAGACAAAAAAATATTCAAATTTATCCCTACTTAGATGACTGCCTAATTCAGGCAGACAGCCAGGAAAGGCTGCTCAAGCACCTGGCCTTTGTAAAGAACCTACTAACCTCCCTAGGGTACACAGTCAACGAAAATAAATCAAAACAGGTACCCACCCAAAGGGTAATCTTCTTGGGAGCAAGTCTGTACACAGCATCCCAGATGACATACCTTACACCAGAGAAACAAATCTTCCTGTCAGACTACTTCTCTCAACTGACCACCAGGCCCCAGCTTTCTGCAAGGAAAATCCTGCAAGCTCTAGGGTTCATGACATCTTGCATTCTCCTCATTCCATATGCCAGACTGCATATGAGGAAACTTCAGTGGTACCTAAAGAGCCTTTGGTGTCAACACTCTCAAGACCTGGAAACGCTTCTTACCTATAATTCCTTGCCTCAGAAAATAATTTCTCCCCACACCCCACCGCCCAGACCCTAACAACAGATGCATCAACTACACTTGGGGTGCACACCTGGACGGCAGGTACATACAGGGCCAATGGAGCCCACAGCAAATCCCCCTGCACATCAATCTAAAAGAGATGATGGCTGTGCAGCATGCCTTGATAGCTTTCAAACCCCTTCTCTCTCCAGGGGTTCTCCAGATCAAAACAGACAACACCACTGTGATGTGTTACATTAACAAGCAGGGAGGGACTCACTCCTACCCTCTATACATGCTGGCCATGACCCTTTGGCTCAAAGCCTCTTCCATCCAACTACACCTGCTTGCACAATACCTGCCAGGCTCTCTCAACTCCCTGGCGGACCAATTAAGCAGAAACCTTCTGGATCCACATGAGTGGCAACTCAACAGAAGTACCTTCACCCTAATAACTCAGAAATGGGGAACCCTGAAGGTTGACCTGTTTGCCTCCCACACCAACCATCAGCTCAGCAAATTCTGCACCAGGGAGCATCACTGCATGGCTTGGAAAGTGGATGCCCTGTCCTTCCACTGAGTCAACCTCTCAGTCTATGCCTTTCCTCCCCTTCCTCGTATCCCCAGGGTACTGCTCAAAATAAGGGAGGAAAAACCAAGGACCATTCTTATAGCTCCAGACGGGCCCCGACAGCACTGGTACCCCTTGCTGTGCAGCCTGTCCCTGCTGCCTCCATGGCATCTTCCTCAGATTCCAAACCTACTAACCAAAGGGAAGGGGAATTCATGCATCCCCAATTGCAGACACTCAGTTTGGCAACTTGGCTTATTCCCTAAACCTGAACCAGTCTGTCATCTTTAGTAAACAGGTTCTGGATGTTATCCATGAGGCCAGATGCCCTAGCACCAGAAAGTCTTATGCAGATAAATGGAAAAGGTTCTGCACCTGGATCCAGGCTAAGGGGGCCAATACAGCACAGCCCTCCTTCCCTCTCATCCTGGATTACTTATCTGACCCTACTACACAGTGGTCTCTCTTTCTCCTGTATAAAAATTCATGCCTCTGCTATTTTTGCTCTCTTTCCCATTGAGCAGCCACTTTTCACACACCCTTTGATCAAACAGTTCCTCAGAGGGCCTAGCAATTTGAGGCCCCCCAGAAGGGCACCTACACCGGCTTGGGACCTTAACTTTGTTTTGGAAAAGCTCACCCTGCCTCCTTTCGAACCAGCTTTTTTGCAGAGCTAAAATTTCTCTTGTGGGAGACCGCCTTCCTTCTGGCCATCACTTCAGCCAGAAGAGTCTCTGAGCTGCAAGCACTCATGGCTGTGGAACCCTTCATCATCTTCCATGCAGACCGGGTATCCCTCAGAACTAACCCATACTTCATGCCCAAGGTGGTGTCCAGTGTGGCTCTCAACCAATCTATTCATTTGCCCACCTTCTTTCCTAATCCCCAGAACAAAAGGGAAAGGATTCTTCACTCTCTAGTTGTGCACAGACAGCTCAAATACTATCTGGACAGGACTAAATCCTTCAGAAAGTCTGATCAATTGCTGGTTAGCTTTGCTACAGGGGCAGAAGGCAAAGCCATCTCCAAGCAAACCATTTCCAAATGGATAGCACACTGCATCCATTTCTGCTACAAACAGCATGGTAAGCCTCCCCCCAAGGGGGTCAGGACACCCTCCACCAGAGCAGCCTCCACCTCTGCAGCCTTTCCTCAGAGGAGTCCCCACCAGGGACATCCTGGAGGCTGCCACCTGGACATCTGTTCACACTTTCACCAAGCATTACCACCTGCCTCTCTTCTCCAAATCCAGGGCAGGGTTTGCCTCTGCAGTCTTGCAGGGCATCCTAGCCAGCCCCTAGCTTCCTTGACTGTCTCCACCCATTTACTCAGCTTTGGGAAGCTACCCAGGTGTGATGACTGCAACAGTGAAACACGAAGAACATAATACAGTTGTGTACACTTACCATAAATGTAGATGTTCAAGTGTATTCACTGTTGCAGTCCTGGTTTCCCTCCCTCCATTCCCCTTTTTTCTCGTTCTCCTTTGGTTACCTTTCTTCCTTGTTGTTCTCCTTTACTTACAAGGGACATAATGGTATTTATTTCCACTGGTGGGGTTCTTCCACCAGAACATGGCCTCCTAATTTGGGGGCTCCTGACAGGTTAGGGCAAGAAAAATTGATGTAATGGCGTCGACTGCCTTACTTTATACCACTGACGACCTGACGTCAGTCCTCAAGCGACAGCAGCCGATGCAGAAATACTAAGTCTCTGGTATTCGGGCCAGCCGAGGGTTACCCTGGCAGGGATAACCCAAATGTGATGACTGCAATAGTGAATACACTCAAACATCTACATGTATGGCAAATGTACACAACTGTACTTTCCAAAGGAGGCATTATTCTGGAGAGAATGGCTGTTGAATAATGTTTAGCACTGGTATGGGCTGTCTTCCACATTGCCTTAAAAAAAAAAAAAATCTCCTTTTATGGAACTTTTGTTTCAGTTATAGATGCTACCACAGTGTATGTAGACTATATCTTGTGCCTTGGGAATGTGGGCTTTTCTTGTAGATTTTGGGCTGTTTTCTAACGTAGGAGAATGCACTGCATCTACCAGAGTGACTGTCATTGGCTGCGTGCCTAAGCAGACACTGAAAAAGGGAGTTTTGCTGAACCATTTACCTCCCTAATGTGGTCAGCAGTGAAACCGAGTGTATGTTTGAGTCCTAGGAAATGCAGCCTCCTGTCACTGTGGGATGCTTACACATTGGTAAATGCAAAATCTGAAACCACTTTGCCATAGAAATGACATTCTAACTCAAGTGTTTCTTTTTTTCTTTGATAAGTTGTCTTCCATTGAAAGGGACTGTAGTCCACTGACTCATCTGATCATTACAGGGAGCATGAAAATGCCACCTTCTAAGTGAAAAATGCAATCTTTATCTTAATAGAGTAGAACAGAAGATAAACTCATAAACAGTGATGTGCAGCTATTTGTATCTTAACCTGTAACAAGTGCCTAATTAGAGGCCGATGATAGACATTTCAGAAACAGATTGTCAGTGAGTGAAGAGGAGGAAGAATCTGAGAATTTGTGATCAAGCTTTGATGATGGGGGCAAAATCTGTCAAGGACGGTACACCCTGGCCCTCCAGAAAATGAAAAAGGCATATATTGTTTCATTTTCTGCTAGGACACTCTAGGTGAAAAGCTGCTCCATTTGACAGTTGATTTGTTAGTGGATGGTTTCCCAGCTCATGACAGAACTGTTGTGTGTTACCACAGCATACATCCCTATATGGGTTCCAGGGAGAGGAGAAAAACTGAGAGGTGTAACAAGTCTTTGAGGATTTTTCTCCTTGTATTCATGACCTAAAAAGGAGTCTTACTTTGAGTATGAACAGCATTGTTGCTTGGGCCAGTGAGAGCAGTAGTGAATGTTTTTCTTACCTGCTGCAGTCTGAGGCTGTCAGAATTAAAGATGTCTTAGAGGAAAATCTTGTATATGAAATGAAGGGAGTGAATGCATACAGAAACAGGTCGGACCCCCAATGTGCAAAAGGTTAGCATTATCTGTTATTGCCTTTGTTTTTGCTACATCTAGTAGTTTGTACACCATAACAAGACAAGGATCCTCCCCTTCCCGTTGCAGACTCAGGGCCAGTGTCTTTTCTTATTGTATTGTACATTTTCAACAATTTAATTCAACCAACCTGACTACACAGTGCAAACTCCCCATGTCCATTGGTCCTTTTAAGTATTTTTGTTATATTAACATACTGCACTCTACAGGTACGTAGTACAATTTTAAAATGCATATGACACAGCTCTACCATATTACACAGTGTTTTAATTAAACAGTCATTTGTTAGCTAAATGCAAAGGCTTAAAATGTTAGCAAAAGTTCTTGTGAAAAGGGTTACTTAGTTGAAGCCCAAATGCACATGTACATTAAGTAATATTTTTTCACTTTGAAACTCTCTTGCTGGCACAATAATCAAAATCTTGTGTATTTGTCATTTGTAAAAGATCATCTCCAAAGAATAAAAACTGCGCTATTGCCACTAGAAGAAACATTTAACCAATGCATTATTAATTGAAATCTTTTTATGCCACTGTGGTACGGTGATAGCGTTGTTACCTCACAGCAAAAGGTTCTCCCGTTCGATTCTCAGCTGGGCTTGTGAGTGCCTTCTGTGTGGAGTCTGCATGTCCTCCCCGTGGTTGGGTAGCGTTCGAACGACATACGTGCGTAAATGGGTGTGCCTTAAGGTTGAGCGTCGAGCTGGCACCTCAGCGTTTCGTAAAAAAAATCTACTGCCAATCATTAGTGGACCGGAGTTCCACTGTGGCGACCCCTTACCAGGAAAAGCCGAAAGACAGACAAACAACAACATTATTAATTGAAATCTTTAAGTGCCATGCAGGTATTCACTAATACTGAGTTTAATTGTGCATGTTGTCTTCCATATCTAAAGAGCAATGTGCAAAGAGATTGCTATGCATGGTAAATGTTCAGTGCTGCAATTTAAAAAATGTTGGGAAAATGCAGTGTATCACATAACAGGTTGAATAAAATATCCTTAGTTAAAACATAACTATAGTATATAGAATAGCTGTATTTCATTTTGGCAGTCTGCACATTTTATTATATAAAAGCACATCTCCAGCGTTACTGTTTCTTTATTATAAAGGTCTCACTCTGTTAATATGTGATGCCTCTAGTTTATTGATTGCAGGTTTTCTATAGTATAGCTGCCTTTCAGCTACATATGTCCATACTGTAACTTTAAGATTTACATTTTTCTCTCTTCTATAAAGTTGCCTGTTTTGTTACTGGAGCTTTTCTTCCCGTGTCTCCGCTGAAAAGAGGCTACCACAGCCAAGTTAGACTACCGTGGTCAACAAAAGCAATAAATAAATAAATAAATCTTTGGCTGCGTGGTGTAAAGGAATAACACCTTGTGACTCCACCAGTCTGAATTTGTATAGCAGCCCTTGCAATGCAGAAACTGGTTTGGGGAAGATAGGTGTGAATGGCTAAAGCCAGTTCACCCATCCAGAAACAGTAAGTAGAGGCTTGTAGAGAAAAAAGCACAAGACTGGAGATGCAGGCTTGGTAGAGCAAAGCTGATGATAGTAATCCTTACTAGCATGTGTGTGGAAGGATGTTGTATAAAAACATAGCAGTCCCTTACAGTACGGAGTACCCACCACCCAATGGTAGAGTTAAAGCTATTAGAAAAGCCCTCTTAGCCTGCATCATTTCATGCAGGTAAGGAACAAATCCCCACCTAGCCTTCCTTCATGATGGCATCTCTCATGCTGAGGATAACAATTACAGAGGAAAAAAATGGGCTGAAGCATGGAAGGAGGAAGAACCTAGGAGAAAAAAAAGAAAAAATTTGGCCAGTATATATATATATATATATGTATATATATATATATGTGTGTGTGTGTGTATGTGTGTGTATATATATATATATATATATATATATACATGCACATCATATACTCACACACACACACACACACACATATATATATATATATATATATGTATATATATATTTATATATAGAAATATATATAGAAATATATATATATAACATTTATTGTAACCAGCAGCATGTGGGTCTTGAGAAGTATGTACATTGTTGGAATTAAAATCCCCAAGACATGGTATTTATCAGTTGATTTTTTGTTGTCCTATCTCGCCTTCATTCTTACATGTGGGTTCCGAGCTGATACTCTGCTCTGTTTCAGCCGATTGCAGAAGCTCGAAGTCTTTAAGTTGACTCGTGGTAAGGTAGGTATCCCAACATGCAGTGGTATCAATCTTCAGATCTCGTTTGCCGCTCTACGAGTTCAGAAGTGCTGCTCTTGGCCGTGGTAAATGAAACTTTTTCTTCTGTGTTTTTGCATATATAGCTTGTTTTTCATAGATAAAATATAGTTAGAATACTTCTTTAGATAATAGTTAATCTTAGGTATCGTTAAATAGTTGTCACTGGTTTGAAGTTTGACCGACGTTTTTTCCGCAGGCCTGTATTTTGTCGGTATCCCGTAGTGCTAGTTTAGATTATTTCTATTTAGAATTTACTGTTTCTTCTTGTTAAGCTCTTTTTGTCGGTTCTTTACTAGCTTTGATAGTGTGTATTTACATTGCAGGACTTACTATATTTAGTCCGTTTTTTTGTATTAGCTTTCTGCCTACGTGTGTATTTGTCGCGTTCCTTGCAGGGCTAGGCCCGTTTAAGTTAGAGGACCTAGTCTTCTATTAATCCTGCCTTTGCTTTTGTAGTGTGGTGTGTTTCCCTTTATATAAACCTATTTGCCCGTCATTTATTAGAGGGTTTTTTTCTAGTGGTGTGTTCCTTTCCCGTTCTTGGCAGGGCTAGGCCCGTTTAAGTTAGATGACTTAGTCTTCTCCTTGGCATTTACTTCTCTTTTATTGTGGTGGTGTTTTCTCCTCCTCCCAGTAGTTAAGGTCCATTTTAGTTAGAGAACCTAATTAATTCCCTTTTGTACCTTTACAGTGCATTTCTGCTTTTGCTTACAGTGTGACAAGTATGTCTAAGGAGTCTAAAGAGAAGGGTCATAAACCTTCAGGTTTTAAGAAATGTCAAAAATGTACTCGGAATATGTCCATAACGGACGGGCATAGTGTGTGTGTGCCTACTGTTTAGGGGCCATTCACTTACAAGAGACTTATACGTTTTGTCACTCATTTAGCTCAAGAGTTCTTCAAGAAAGTAAAAACAAACAGGTTTTGAAAGGTCTCCTGAAACCATCCTTTGAGGAAACTTTAGTTCGTCTTCCTCACAATCTACAAAGTCTCCCTCTAGCTGGAAAGAAAAGACTGTTAAAAGGCCATCTCCAGTGTCCTCAGAGAAATCTGGACCTCCTGAGAAAATACAAAAAATTGCTAAGACTTCCACCTTATCGGCTCCTCTGCTTTCAGAGCCGACTGAGGTTATTACAATTGACATGCCTATATCGGCCTCAAGAATTTCGGAACCAAAAAAGGATTCTTCAGCTCAGTGCCCATCAATAGATATTCCACCGTTCCCCTCTACTCTGAGATCACCTATTTTTCAAAGATCTCCCTCTCCAACCCTTTCCTCCAGGTCCTCTAGGAGCCTATCGGCTGAAGATGTGGAGAGGGTGGTGCGCAGACTTTTGCACTGGCAAATTTGCTCTCGGCTCCTGCCCAGCTGGTCTTGGAGCCATCCAAATCCTTTACATCCACTACTGTTCCTCCTAGGAGACATACCAGTCTATTGGAGCCAGACTATCCAGTACCGCTTGCAGTAGAGCCTTCGGCTCCGGCACCTCATGAGGCCTTACCAGAACTGATATCTGCTCTGACACACACAGTGCTATCCGTAGTGTCTAGGACCCGAAGTTCACCGGTCGGCCCTGAGGGAGATTCTCGGACCAGAGTCTCATCAGTTCCGAGTCTCTCTCTCGGTGCATCGACTCTACTGAGCTCAGCTCCTATATCGGCTTCGGAGCCGATCTCCCTGGAAGTGGGGGCTGCTTCTGCTTCTTCAGAAACTGGTGGTGTCCTCAGAACCAGGGGAGTTGGCCTTCGAGCTGATTAGGAGTGTGCTGTCCAAATCTACAGCTTTACGCAAGGATGCTGGTGCTCTTCCCCAAAAGCACCGGCTTCTCTCTTGGCACCACCCTATCCACAGGACAGCAGAGATCCGAAGCCTCAGGAACACCCTCTGAGTGATCCCCATTCTTCCAAGACCTCCCCAGAATACCCTTCTGAGGAGCCCCCTCAGAAGAAAACATGCAATAGGAAGTATGTAGACTCCTCTGATGAGTCTGTCACCTCTGACACTGACCTCGAGGAGTCAGAAGGGTCCCCACAATTGTCTTCTGAAGATATCGCCTTTGCAGATATCCTTGAGATCCTAAAACAGAGAGGCAGCTGGACTACTATAACTCCTTCTGATGAGGAGTCTGTGTGCCTAAAGGCTTTCAGGTCTCAACCTTCAGCCTCTTGGGTGTCTCCACCCTTTGATGAGCTCACGGACTTGCTCACTCGAAAGGCATGGGAATCACCTGACATGATGGAGCCAGTCCCTAGGAAGCCAAACAAGTTTTTGTCAGCCCCAAGGAAAAAGATTTCTTGACTAAAGGTGTGCCAGTAGATGCTAGGAGCTTGCAGAGACATCCTCATCTGTCCATCCGCCAAAGAGTCTCGAACGATGGGCAGATATGGGAAGCATGTGTTTTCTTCAGCGACTTTTACCCTTAGATCTCTGAATTATCTTACCTATTTTACAAGGCTTCAGAGAGATCTCCTGAAGGAACTAGGAGATACTCTACAAGGTACTTCAACTGCGGGGGTACCAGAAAAGGTTACTTCTCAGTTATCCACCTTAAACTCCATAGTGAATTCATCCGTGAGACTGATATCATATGCAGCAGATGGAGCAAGTAGGGCAGTGGGTTCAGGAGTTTCCCTTAGGAGACGCTCATGGATAAGCTTGTGTAACTTTGTGTAACTCTTTAAGTCTACCTTCACTAATGCCCCTTTTGACAATTCCTCACTTTTTGGACCAGAAGTTAAGGATACATCACCAGATGCGAGCAGGAAGGAAAAACTCTCTCTGCTGTTGAAGTACATTTTTCCGTCCCTTCAAGACCCTACCCTAAAGGGCAGAAAGGTGGTAAGAAGTGGTTCAAGAAATCCCAGAGAGTTTTCCCAGATGCACGAGGAGATTCCTTCCCCAGGGGCAGAGGGGGAGGAAAATAATGGTAGATGCCGTCCTAGAGGCAGAGGGGGCCCGCAAAACCAGGGCGACCATGATTCCTTTCGCGAGCATCCTCATCAGCGCTCCTGAAAGGAGGCCCAACTGTGCTACCCTGGAGGCAGTTGGGGGCGTTTATCTTTGTACCCAGAAGCCTGGTACAACATCACAAAAGGCAAGTGGGTACAAAACATAATATCCAGAGGATACTCCATGCCCTTTTCCTACCCCCCCCTTGAATCAGAACAATCTCGGATGTTTCACCCAATCTCAGGGATCAAGCAACCATAGAAATCCAAAAGTTGCTAAACAAGAGAGTCATCTAAACCATTCCCGCAGACCAAATAGGATTCGGAACTTACTCGAGATTATCTTTAGTACCAAAAAGAACAGGGGACTGGAGACTCATATTGGATCTCAGCAAACTAAACGAATCAGTCAAGAAGTCCAAGTTCCGAATGGTGACACTGCAGCCGATACTTCCCTTTTTAGGGAAAGACAACTGGATGTGTTCGATAGACCTCCAAGATGCGTACTACCACATAAAAATAGACAGAGCCTTGAGGAGTCACTTACGTTTCCAGCTGGGAGCCAGTCACTATCAGCTTCGTGCTCTGCACTTTGGTCTTACTACAGACCCCAGAGTGTTCACCAAATGCATGGCAGTAGTAAAGGCTCACTTGAGACGTCTTGGATTCCGAGTGTTTCCGTACCTGGACGACTGGCTCCTAACTGCCACCACCAAGCATCTACTTCAACAGGTCAGAGACATGACCCTGCAAATTTGTTCTCAGCTAGGCATTACAATAAACTTGCAAAAATCTGCCTTGTTGCCCTGTCAGCATATTACCTTTATAGGCGCAGAAAAAGACAGCATTTCGATGATGGGCTCGCCTTCCCACTGACAGAGTTGCGAATCTCAAACAACAGATATTGCTTCTTCTTCCCATACACAAGGTCAAAGCAAAGATAGTGCTCAAACTGCTGAGAACAATGACCTCAACCTTAACCCTCATTCCCTTAGCCAGGATGCATATGAGAATGCTACATTTGTTACTATTCTCCCAGTGGTCGCTTCAGGAACTTCCTCTATCTCACCTAATCATAATAACAGAATCTTGCAAAAAGGATCTTCGTTGGTGGATCCAATCCAACGTGTTAATCATTGGGAGACCATTCGTTCTACATCAACCTGTTGTTACTGTGACCATGGATGCTTCCCAGATTGGGGGGGGGCTTTATCTGGGAAAGAGAATCCATGGCATATGGCAAGAATACAAGGCCCATTTGTACATCAGTGTTCTAAAGATGAGAGCAGTACTTCTGGCGTTGCAAGCACTCCACAACTCTCTTCTTCTACGGATGATTGCAATCCAGTCAGACAATATGTCAGTGGTATGGTATATAAACAAACAGGGAGGAACCATATCATACCCACTTTGTCAAAAGGCTCTGAGTGTGGCAATGGGCAGTCTCTTCCCAACGCTTTCTAGTAGCAGTGCACATCCCGGAGAAGTCCAGTGTGATAGCCGACAAGCTCAGCAGGGCAATATTGATGCCTCACAAGTGGTCTCTAAATCAGAACATAGGGTAAGAGATCTTCTGCAAATGGGGCCAGCCATGCTGCAATCTTTTTGCCACTCCTATGAATGTCAAAATGCAGCAGCTACTTTGCCCTAATCCCCCCTCCGGGGAAGACACAGAGAGACGCACTTGTTCACAATTGGCCCTCAAGACTTCTTTATGCCTTTCCCCCTCATATCAAAAATCATACAGAAAGCAAAATCCTTGGTAAGCAAGATGATTCTCATTGCTCCATATTGGCCTCATCAGATTTGGTTCCCCTTTCTCTGGCCTCATCTACTCTAGGATCCATAGATTCTGGACCCAGCTCCAGACCTTCTGAGACATATGTCAGGAGCACTCCATCCTTCTCTCCACACCCTCAACTTGACAGCTTGGCTGCTCCACTTCCAACTTTAGTCAGGCTTCAGGATTTCAGGATTTCACTCCAGCTGTAAAACACATTTTGATATCCTCTCATACCAGAAAGCTATATGCTAGAAAATGGAAAAGATTTTCTTTCTGGACGCAGTCCAAAAACATAGACCCTTCACTGCCCCAATTTCTTCAGTTTTGGATTTCCTTTCGGAACTTTTCCAACAAGGCTCAGCCGCTGCTACATTTAAAGTCCAGCTAGCAGCTATCTCCAGTTTCCACTAGCATACACCTAACTTGATGGCACATAGACTGTGTAAAGCCTTTTTGAAAGGCACTTCCTTATTCAGACCTCCATTTAAAGAACCTGTCCCTCCTTAGGACTTAAACTTTGTCCTATCACACTTAACTTCACCACCCTTTGAACCTTCTTCCACATGCAATCTAAAGTTCCTCTCTTGGAAAATGATTTTTCTGGTAGCTGTAACCTCAGCTAGAAAAGTTTCAGAGCTACAAGTGCTTTCAGCCAAACCACCCTATTTTATTTTCCATAAAGACAGGGTTTTCCTTCACACTAACCTGTCCTTTGTCCCTTAGATTTGCTCTCAATCTAATATAAACCAGTCTTTTGAGCTTCCAGTGTTCCTCCCTAACCATACCAACAAGGCAGAATATAAACTTCACCAACTTGATGTGCATAGACAACTTAGGTTCTTTCTCCACATAACTAAAGATTTCAGGAAGTCAGATCAGTTGTTTATATCCTTTTCAGAGCCAAGAAAGAGTATGCCAGTCTCTAAAATCACGTTGTCTAATTGGCTTTCCAGTTGCATAACTTTTGTATACTCCTCCAATAACAAGGAACTCCCCTTCAGAGTTAGAGGTCACTCAACCAGGTCAGTAACAACATCCACTGCTTTTCAAGCCAGAATTTCAATGGACAGCATTTGTATAGCCATGACTTGGACAAGTTCACATACCTTTATCACTCATTACAGAGTTGATTTGGCCTCCAGGGACAGAGCTTCCTTTGGTTCCACAGTGCTCAAGAGTGTATTCCTGTGAGCCACCCAAGAAAAAGGCACTCGGGACGTTGTCCCACATATAAGAATGAGATGGGACAACATAACATAAAGAAGTTATGTACTCACCATAATGTTCCATGTTTGTTGTCCATCTCGCCCTTCATTCTTACGAACCCACACACCTACCCCCATCCAAATAATCCTAGAGGACCTGGTAGGAAAATTTTTGTTCCTTTCCTTTATGTTTGAGACCTTTCACTATTGTTTCTCCTTTACCTGAGGGTATAGAATAACTAATTTCTATTATAGTCAGCAGCAAACAAGATCTGAGGATTGATACCACTGCATGATGGGATACCTACCTTGCCACGAGCCAACTTAAGAGACTTCGAGCTTCTGTAATCAACCGAGTTGGAGCTGAGGATCGGCTCCAAACCCACATGTAAGAATGAAGGGCGATGGACAACAAACATGGAATGTTATACGGAGTACATAATTTTTTTTTCCCCACAATTCAAGCTAAGTATCTTATAAGAGAGTATGGGGTATTTTGAGAGGTGAATTGGGCTGCTAGCTTAATGGGCTTGCATCCGCAGAGGAATATTAACTAGAAATATATTGCTGTCATTTTTTGTGGACACTGAGATTTGATTAAAGTGCAGGTCAGTTGATCCTTTGCAAGGATAGCTACCCCACAATCTGTTTTATGCACTCTCTCATACCCTGAATCATAACCAGGCAGAATGGCGTCATTGCTTTTAGTGTGCAGTTTGTCATTCTCTGTTGCATATAGAATGTTAGGCTTCTCTGACTGGGCATATATTTGTAACTGTTCTCCTTTGCTACACGTTTCTTACATTAATGTGAATAATATTTAGGCAAGTGATAGCAGACCATGTTCCAAAGAGAAGGATTAGTGTGTATTGTTTTTGTTTAGAGTGGTTGTACCTCTCTGTATCATTTAATTTGGACCTGAATTGATATGAATATTGTCAAATCTACTGAGCAGTTGATTGCTTGTACGGGAAGAGGAGAAGGAAGAATGGACAATATTTAAGCCAAGGTTTTCATAGTTTCATAGTTTCATAGTATAGTACTAGGCTATCTGCCCTGGGGCATTTGTAAGCCTAGCCATAGTGATGTGGCTTTTGCCACCCCATGAAATGGTACAAAAATGTACAGAATAAATCTAGAATACTGTGCCTCTGTCTAGTAGTGACACAATGAAGGTCCCCTTATATAATAGAATTAGTTTACTGTGCCCCTGTCTAGCAGTGACACAGATGTGACCCCTGGGGTAAACTTACGATCTCCCATCCACTCATCAAGATTTCTCTTGAAGAGAGTCAGTGAGGGCTCTGCCTAATCTGAACTGGGATCCTGTTCCAAAGCATGGGAAGCCTCTGGGTTATGAATCTATCCCTCCAGCATGTCCTATTCATACTTGTGCCGAGGTTTAAGTCTTTAGCTCTCGTGGTCCTGATGGATTTGGATTTTTGAGGTGGAGCATGTCCATCAGATCCTGATTGGACATGGCCTTGTACGTCAGGCAGAGATCACCTCTGAGCAGGCGGTATGCCACTGAATAGAGCTGAAGTTTCTTTAGTCTGGCAGAATAAGACATATGTTGGAGACCCTTGATCCTTTTGGTGAGGTACTTTTGTGGTCTCTCCAGCTGTTGCAAATGCCGGGTGAGGTACATACCAAATGGGGCATTGTACTCAATCATGGGTCTGATGAGGGAGGAATATAGGGGTACAATGACATCCTTGGATCTGGATGTGAATCCCTTCATGATGAGGTGTGCAAGGTAGAATGTTTTTCTAACCACTTTGGCAACGTGGGTGTCAAATGAGAGGTCGCTGTCTACTTGGGTCCCTAGGTCTCTGATTACTTTTTCCGTACTCAGTGGGTTGCTGTCTATGTGATAATTTGTGGGTACTTTGTTTTTCCAAAAGGGATGACTATACATTTTTTGGCATTTAGTTTAATGCCGTGACTTCGGCACCAGTTGTCCGTTTCAGTGAGGCCTTTTCTAGGATGTGTGTGTCTGCTGGTGTATCGACTATGGCGCCTAGTTTGCAGTCATCTGCGAACTTTGTCAGCCACAGCCCTCCCATGTTTGCTTTAACATCTGAGAAATAAATGCCGAACAAGAGGGGTCCCAGGACAGATCCCTGTGGGACACCACTTGTGACTGGCTTTGAGTCTGACATTGCTCCAGCGATTTTAACTTTATGGGTTCTGTCCTTTAGCCAGTTTGCAACCCATCTAGTGACATAAGGGTTTACTTTTAAGCTGTTTAGCTTATCTATGATGCCCGAGTGGGGTATTGTGTCGAAGGCCTTAGCCATGTCCAGGTATGCTGTATGGACTGCTTTGCCCTCATCAATGGCTCTAGTGACTGTTTCGAAAAAGTCAGCCAGGTTTAAAAGGCAGGATCTGCCCTTTACAAAGCCGAACTGGGTGGGGTCAAATGTCTGTAGGTCCCCTATGTCTCTGTTTATGAGTTCCATAATGATTCTTTCCATAGCTTTGCAGACCAGGCTAGTTAAGCTTATGGGGCGGTAGTTTCCAGGGTCTGTAGAGGCACCCCCTTGTGGAGTGGGACCACTGTTGCTGTACGCCAGTGTTCAGGTACATATCCCAAGTAAGGCTAAGGTTAAATAGCATTTTTATGTGTGGATTTAGCTCCTCTTGAGTTCACGTAAGACGCACCCCGGGATACCGTCAGGTCCCATTGATGCTGTTTTTTGCTTTGTTTAGGGCGGTTCTCACTTGGACATCTGAGATGACAGGGAGATTACATTCAGCTGGGATAAGTATTTCTTCTTTTGGGGGTGAAGGAGGGGAGAAATTTGCACTGAACCTGTCAGCCAGAATGTTAGCAATATCTGTGGGTTCAGTGTATTTTTTGTTGTTGTGAACCAACTCTGAGCATATCTGAGGGTTTCCGCCCAGGTTTCTAACATAGCTGAAGAAGGCTTTGTGGTTATCTTTAGTGTCCTTAGCGATTTTTCTCTCAAAGTTTGCCTTGGATGTTTTTATGAGAGAACGTAGTTTTCTGCTAATGTTCATCAGAGATGTCTTCCCTTTGTATTACACTGTTGGCATAGCCTGTTAGTTATAGAGTAATGATAGTAGGTAGATAGTAGGGAGTGTAATCTGATTCCTGTGATAGTGTCTGCAGCAGCTAGTTTAACATAAGGGGTGAGGATGCAGATAGAGTATGGTGAGTAGCCATATAGGCTTAAATAGAGCAGTGTATAAAGTTTTGTAAAAATAATGGTAAAGTGTATGATAGCTGCAATGTGTATAGGAAGCAGAGGTGTTATGGTTTGTATAAGAAGTGATATTTAATAAAACTGAAGACAAATGAGCAATGAGAAAAAAAGTCATTGAACTGTAACTGGGTAGTGTTAGTTTCAGGTAATATAATTTAATTTGTTGTATTTGGTGCATCTTTACATTAGGTTTGTGAGTAGTGGATTGTGTTTTATAGTAATAATTGCTGATGATGATCACTCCACAACAAGTACAAATATGACTCTGTCATTGTCCATGTTGGTGTGAATGACCTGAGTCGTTCCTCCCTGGACTACATGAAAAGAGACATGGAAGAGCTCTCCGATCTTGTAGCCCAGGCAGGTATGACCCTAGCCCTGAGAAGCATTCTGCCATTGCCCAGAATGATACCGCAGTACAAGAACAAAAAGATTGACTTCAACAATTGGCTAAGGTTCTGGTGTCATTCTAACGGAATCCAGCATCTGTCTGCTTGGGATGACATGGTCGACAGACCACGATGCTTTGCCAGATATGGCCTGCACCTGTTGCCCCTGGGATTCTGGATGCTGGCTAAGGCTCCTGCCGCCCCTATAGTGCCTTTTGTAGGCAAGGTTCAAATGACAAATTCACCACCGTAACAGGAACAGGCAAGCAAAAACTGAGGGTAATGCTACTCAATGCTAGAAGTCTAAATCTCAAAACGCACTCACTCGAGGCACTCCTTAAAATGGAGAACATTGATATCTGTGCAGGGACTGAGACCTGGATCAAGGCTCCAGAGAACACCCCTGCACTACCAGGCTATAACTCATACCACACTTTTCAGTCATGTAACCTGAACCGGAACACCAAAGGCGGAGGTGTGTCCATATTCATTAAGGATATCCACACCTCCAGGCTAGTTGCTTAGCATAATGCATCCGAGGTTTTCCAAGTGCAACTAACTCTGGGCAAAACTGCAATCCAAATTGTAGCTTGCTACAGATCCCCCACCATGCCCCAGGATTCCCACTCTTTTCTTGATGTACTGGAAAATATTAGTGTTCAACCAAACACCCTAATGGGTGATTTCAACTACCCCACCATTAACTGGGAAAACTACTCGTGTACCAACTCCTTCACACAACGCTTTCTGGAATTCATAAACTCCAATGCCCTGGATCAACTTATCCACACCCCCACCAGGGGCAACAAAATCCTAGACCTAGTCATTACCAACATGAGTGACCGGTGTTCCACACCTGAAGTCAACTCCTCGTTGGTCTGATCCGACCATAAGCTAATCACCCTTGATATTCACTCCCCCCCCCCCCCCATTAAGGAAACCATGGCAAAAAATTTCTCCAAAGCCAACTTCATGCTTCTTAAGACAGAAGTGGTGAACTTCATGGTACCCATGCAAGTGGACAATACAGTTACGACTGTGGACTCCTACACAAATGCACTCTATAAGCACTTACACGAGTGCATGGATCGTGCTGTCCCAAACATAACCAAGATGCCATCCTCCAAAAAAACAAAGACAATCTGGTTGTCCCCTGCCATAAACAAACTGTACAACAGAAGGAAAAAAAATGTTGCAAAAGAGAGTAAAATCCCATGAGTGGAGGAGCTCCTTGGTCAGCCTCAGTAAGAAGCTGAGATCCCTTATAAGATCCTCCAAAGCTAGCTATGAAAACAGTATCGCCATTGATTCTAAGGACAACCACAAAGCATTTTATAGCTATGACAAGAATCTCAATGGCAACACCCAGATCTGCTCTGAGTTACAGCACAACGGCACAAAAATTACAGAACCAACTGATAATGCCAACATCCTGGCAGATAGGTTCAGTGCTAACTTTACCCCTCCCCCTCACCCCCTAAAGGGCCCATATCTATACAGGAAGAATGCAGAGTCCCTGTAATCACAACTACGCAGGTAAAAGCTGAACTCTCTAAAGCCAGAAACACAGCATCCATGGGACCGGACAACATCCCAGGCTGCATTTTACACGAACTTCAGAACGAACTGGCTCCCCACCTAAGCACCATGTTCAATCATAGCCTCACATCAGGCTTTGTGCCGACTGAATGGTGTACAGCAACAGTTATCCAACTTCACAAAGGGGGAGCCACCACTGATCACGGGAACTATCGCCCTATTAGCCTGACAAGCCTGGTCTGCAAGGCCATGGAACATATAATCATGGAACTCATAAACAAAGACATTGGTAACCTTCAAACTCTGGATCCCACCCAGTTCGGGTTTGTGAAAGGCAGATTATGCCTCCTGAACCTGATCGACTTCTTTGAGGCAGTCACCAAAACCGTAGATGAGGGTAAGGTGGTTTACACAGCCTATCTTGACGTCACCAAGGCTTTTGACACCATCCCCATTCTAGAATTATAGCTAAACTCACTAAACTAGGTATAAATCCCTACATCACAAGATGGGTTGCCAACTGGCTCACTGACAGAACCCACACTCTAAAAGTTGCACACTCCAAATCTGACCTCAAACCAATGACAGGTGGAGTACCACAGGGTTCAGTCCTGGGACCTCTCCTGTTTGGTATCTACTTCTCTGAAGTACAGGCTAACACAGAAGGCCTCTGGCTAATGAAGTTCACAGATGACTGCAAACTAGGAGCCATAGTTGAGTCCTCAAATGATGTGGAAATCCTACAGAAGGGCCTTGCTGAGACAGATGCCTGGTGTCAGAGCCATGGCCTCATGCTCAATACCAAAAAGTGCATTGTCATCCCCTTTGGTAAAAACTCTGTACCCATGAACTACCACATAGGTAGCAATCTACTTAACACCGCATGCGTGATGAGACCTTGGGACCCAGATGGACAGTAGTCTGTCCTTTGATAGTCACATTGCCACAGTAGTGAGGAAGTCCTTCTATGTGGCACACCTCATCATAAAAAGGTTCTCATCCAGGAAAAAAGATGTCATTGTTCCCCTCTACTTGACACTCATTAGACCCATTATAGAGTACAACGCCCCTTTTGGAATGTACCTCACAAGACATCTGCAGCAGCTGGAGAGGCCACATAAGTACCTCACAAAGAGGATTACTGGCCTCAAACAGATGCCCTGCACTGACCGTCTCAAAAAACTCCAGCTTTACTCCATAGCATATCGCCTACTCCGCGGTGATCTCTGCCTAACATATAAAGCTATGTCAAACCCAGAGCTGTTGGACATGCTACATCTAAAGAAATCCCAGTCCCTCCGAGCTACACGCTCTAGGGACCTAAACCTTGTCACCACAATAAACAGGACATGCTGGAGGGATAGATTCCTGTCCCAGAGACTTCCCATACTCTGGAACAGGCTACCCATCTATGTCAAGCAAAGTTGTTCGTTAGCACTCTTCAAGAAAAATCTTGATGAGTGGATGGGAAATAGGAAATACACCCCGGGGATCGCTTCTGTGGCTCTGCTCGACAGTGGCACAGGAAAATAACTTTCTTGGGTGGCATAAGCCAGGGAACCTTGTTGGCTAGGCTTACTTAGGCCTTCGAGCTGATAGCCTAGTACCTACCTATGAACCTGTAAAGTAATGAGAGAGGAAAAGAGTGATAGATATATGCTTATATGAAAGGAGAGAGCCACCATGTACATCAGTTTGCAGGACAGTCATGAAAATGTTTTCAGTGTGTGTAATTGGTCACTTTAAAAGAAATTGCCCTGATCTTGTCTGTTCAGACATTGAGGATGAAGGTCAAGAACAGTATGAAAGAGTGCACTAAATGTGGTATTTAGTAAAGTAAGATATTCTGCTAATGAGACAGTTGTACATAAGACATTGTTATTCCTTCCCAAGTAGTTGATGGCAAAGAAGTGTTTCAACAAGATCAAATTCAACATATTAAAGAGACAAGTGTTTCAAAGAAAAGGTAGACATTCATAGAAATAAATATACTTTCTTAGATAACGAGTTAGAGGGTGAAGATCTGGTGTCTGGTGATGGTGTATCAGATGCAGAAGCCCTGAAGAAAAAGAAAATGAAAATATAAAAGTAGTCATAAAGGGGAAACATTAAAACGTTAACATTAACTGTTAGCAGCTTGCGTTCTGTATTGAGAAGGTTGTATGTGACACATTAATTTAAATTACTTCAGCTTTTGAAATAAGCATGTTGGAAAATATCAGAAAAGTTTTAGATATTGAAAGAGTCTTTGAGTAGTTACTTAATTTGTTAAGGATACTGGTCGTTGAGGGAGTATCATTTCTCAGGTCTAGTCACGTAATTTTTAGAGGAGTATCAGTTGTTTTGCAGTACAGCATGAGAAGGGTAGGAGTAATACATTTTTATATGAGGATACTGAATGGATATTAACACGTATGTGTGATTTTTGTTAAGAAAAGCATTATGAGAGAAACTTAGTCCTCGGTTAAAGAGTATATGTAGTAGTGGGGAAACAGACTTTATTTCTAGGTTAAAGGACTTAAAACATAGAAAAAGGTATATTGAAATTTTGGAAATAATGTGGAAATGAAAACACAAATTTATTAAGTGAAGACTAATTTATTTTTTTAATTGCAGCTAGTAATAGCATGTTATTTATACTATATTTGTATTACGAAAAAAAAAAAGAGTACAAGAAAAGTGAAGAACATAATTGCTCAATAAATAAACGGTTAGTTTGGAGTTCTAAGTTTCACCAGTTTTATGGCTTGTTTAAAGCGCTTTATAGGTTGTATGTAGGTACAGACTTTGCATTAATAAGGATTATTTATTTATCCTTTGACCAGGTTAGTCAACAGAGCACCAAAGAACTTCCCCTACTCATTTCAGTAAGTGCTGTCAGATCTTTACATCCACCCGAGCTACCACCAACTAAGCAGATGGGACCTCGGTTTAACATATCATCAAAAGAACAACATAATCAGGAGTGCTACACCCTCTTAGTGCAGCATTGCATTGTTCAGCAATCCAGTCAACTAAATTGGAAATAGGACCCACAACCTTCTGGTTCTCCAGAACCAAAGGCAAGTGTGCTACCAGCACTGCATTATGATTCATGTAATATACTGTTATGATAGTGTACCACATGAAGCATTGTTTAAGTTAATCTAGATTCTGGGGTTTGATACGAAATTTGATAAATGGGTAAGGGGTGTATTCATTTTACAAATTGTTTTTTTTTTTCATACTTTACATGATTGAGAAGTGTGAGATGCATTTATTATTTTTAAGGTGTTTTTCTTTCCGTAGCATCTTATGCAAACAATAATTGTATGCAGAAAGTGAGTAACAGTTTTGTAGTTTAATGGAAGAAATGATTAAAGAGTTGCAAAAGTATATTTATACCCTTGAAGTGAAGTTTTTTTAAAGGAGTTATGCCTTATAGTCTTCATTGATAAGAAAACTTGTGTGCGTTACTTCTGTGTATGGCTGCAGTAGTGAAAGCAGCAAGAAAGTGCTTAAATAAGACAAAGGAGTCATCCACCACAAAGATACCTGTTTTCACTTACGGGCAATGACACTAATTAGCAGGGTGCACAAATAAAAGAAATCAATGGCTAGAAGTCGACAAACAGTACAAGTTATCCCAGAGAATAACAGTAGCCACCATCACTATCTATCAGTGCCTTTGTTTCCATGTGAAGATATAGAAACTGAACAAAAGGACCTTGGTTTGATGCTGGAAGCCAAAATAACTCAAATACATGCTGAAATCTTTAAAAATAAATGCTCTAATGGACTATATAACAACAAGTAAAAGGCGACAGGTAGATGAGACATTATCTCAATAATCTGAGGAGTTGCTGTAGTTTCAGGAATCCAGTGTGACACTGAAAAGAAGTTAATTGCAGTACAAATGGCACAGCAATAAGTTCAGCAAAAGTTGATATAACTGGAGGATAGGTCTACTATAAAGAATATTTGCTTTTAGTAATATTGAAGCATGTAGAAGAGGAAACTGTGTGGACTTCATAAAGAAATATGTGACAAAGTGGACAGGAATATGATATGAAGTGATCCAAACAGAAGGAGCCCACAGAGTGAATTCCCCACATTCAGGGGTTAATATACAACCCAAGCAGATCTTGGTAAAATGCAGGACATATGAACAAATGGCGCTGATTTTAACTTTTTTTTTGTTTTTTTTTTTTTGTTTTTGTGGAAGAAGGGGACAATTTACAAAACTGAAGATACAAGAGTTTTTGCAGACAATGATTACTCTCTTCCCACAAGATAAAAAAGAGCCACTTTCCTTTCTGTGATAAGGAAATGTGAGAATCAAAACCTTCAATTCAAAGTTAATTATCCTACTGTCCTATGTATTTTCTACCCCATGGGATCCAAATCCTATATGGCCCCAGACAAATCCCTAAGGGACTTGGATGCCAGGCAGCCTGAATGAGAGGATAATAAGGGAAGAGGAGGACAATCTGCCTAAAGAAGCAGCCAGAGAAACAAGGAACAATTGCACTATCAGGGTACCAAAAAAGTCATTCCTAGTTATTCAGTGGAAGATGGCAAAATGGTCTAGGCAAATGAGGGAACATACGTAAACAATAAGTAGGAGCTGTTGGTTAGGCTGGACAGGGTGGAGAATGAACCTTCTACATCTATTGGAACTGGACAATTAACAGCAATGGACTGTGGTAAAATTGAAAATGATTTGAGTTTAGAACATTACACTCTGTGTCAGTGTTGCTGCAACTGGTAATATAATACGCTTGTTATTTCTGCCTTTTTCACTTGTTTACTAGGGTGGGGGTGGTACAGGGGGAAGTATTCTGTTTTTGAGTATTAAGGAACATCAGCACTGGGAGATGTAATGAAAATTCACACAGAGCAGTGAATCCTTGATCCCATTCATCCAGTCGCTTGGCCATATTAACAGAGATGCATTCTAAGGGGGGGCAGGCACTGTTTGCCTTCCCCCACAAACTTAGGCCAATTAGTATAGGCCCTGGGTGTTGTAACCAATGGTGTAAAACCAGGAATTGTCATAAGTTGTAGCCTTAGACTGATCAACAAATTTGAGATGGAAATGACTGTGTTTAAAGGGGTGTTTTTTCTGTTTTATATGGAAAAAAGTATGGTTGTTCATTCTTGCAAATAAAGCTGAAAGAAGCAGACTACTTTTGGGAGGGGGGTTCATTTCATGAATGTAATTAACATAATATATTTGGGTAACATCTTTGCAGTGTAATCAGGGAGTATGAGTTCTGCAGGTTGTGGTTTTGAGAGTTTGTGCTAGCTTGAATTTACTTTGTAATTCTGTTGTTTTTAAAACTATTGACTCGCAAGGGGAAGCTGTGAAAAGCGATGAGAATCAATAAGTAGCTCATCGAACAGGTGACATTAAACATTTGTCATTTCTAGGAAATACTAAGTTTGGTGAATATGCATTGCAGGGTTACACAGCATTAATTAATGACAGGTTAAAGCTAACATGAGGTTGTTATCTTGGAACATAAATGGTTTAGTTGATATAAGAAAACAAGACAGAATCTTATGGTACTTGTGTGAAACAGTGGCCCATTTAATGGTGTCTCGAAACACACCTTTGTGAACACGAATGCCAGCACTTTTTGCAGAAAGCAAAAATGACAGGCTATCACTCAAACCTAGAAGGGGTTAGAAAAAAGGAGTGTTGATATTGACAAAAGATAATATGGGCTTTATGGTGGGAGAGGAATATCTTGACACACACGGGAGATTTACTATATTAAAGGGATTTTGGAAAGGAAGAGGCTTAATGGAGGCAGGGATATATCCCACTCCAAAAGTAAAAAAAAAAAAACAGGAGATCAAACAAATTACAGGTCATAGAATGGCATATCATCATGGTTAGCCATTATAGTAGGGGACTGGAATATCACTGGTGACGGGAGATGTATCAACAGGACATTGGAGCTATAACACTTCAATGGATGGTAGATACCTGGAAAAATGTATGCAGTTTTATAATCTGATAGATGTATCAATAACATTAAGTAATGAGAATGAATTTACTTTTTTTTTGCATAGACATAACTCTTGGAGAAAGTTGGATAGATGATATATAACAAAAGAGTGTTTGTATTTAGTTGGCTGGTTTGTAACTAAGCCCATAGTAATCTCTGATCATGCCCCTATAGTTTTATAATTAAAAGAAGACCAAATATTGAGTAAAAATTATCATTGGATATTCTCATTGTACTTTTTAAAAAATAACTAATTTGCAGGAAGGGTAGAGGAATCGGTTACTAGATAACTAGATGCACTAAAAATTTAACCCAGATTTGGTACATAACTGGGATTTTTGTAAAATTAGGATTAAGACCACAGTGTAAGAGCAGTCAAAACAGAGGTAGAAAGCTAGGGTATATACAATACATTGAGGCACTGGGAGAAATTAAACAGTTGCAGAACCAATGAGAAAATAAGAAAGATGAGATTTGGAAAGAATAGTTACAGGTGGTGAAGAACAAAATGACCAAGAATATAGATAATCTAAACAATTTTAGGACTTTGGGCTTTTGAAGCAGAATGTTTATTGCACCATCCCTAAACTAGTTAAATTGTTGGCTCATAGAAAGTTGAGCGAATAGTTGCTGTGATTAGGGATCCATATTTGGATACATTAATAATTAGGAATCTGAAGAATGTAAGAAGGGTCTTCTCTGATTACTATTCAAAATTTCAATCAGGACTTGGATATGGAACGGGGGGAAGGGGTTTCAATCAGAGGCTTATCTGGAGTATCTTGGGTTGCCTGTATTAACATGAGATCACCAGAAACTCTCAGCGAATGGGATATCACAGGAAGAAATATGGCTGGTAATATTAAGTCAAAGTCAGGGCAAAACACCAGGAACAGATGGCATTCCAGAAGAAATATGGAAATGTTACAGAGAAAAGATATTACCGACAGGGCATATCCTGTTCAACTGTATACGGAAGGGAGGGGCAACTCCAAATTCATGGAATCAAGCAGTATTGATAGTTATTCTGAAGGAAGAAGATCCTACAGATCCAATTGCATACAGACAATTCTCAGTTCTTAACAATGATTATAAAAATTTCATTATTTGGGACCACTCTGCAATTATAGCAGGTAGGACAGCATTTGACAATATAAATAAAACAGCTCTGATACAACAGAAAGCAGTAGCTGGGCATAATACCATAATTTCAGTAGTTTATGATGTTGAAAAAAGCTTTTGATAGAGATATCTGGAGTTTTTTATATTAGGTTTGAGAAAATTTGGTCTTGCTATGGAGTGAATTGAGATTATATATATCATATTTAGCATGGCACAATAACATTAATAAAGTGTGCTGGGGGCACATGTCCTCCAATCACGCTGTCTCGGGGAACCAAACAAGGTTTCCCCCTCTTCCTTGTATTGTTTGACCTGTACCTGGAACTTCTAGCTAGTAGGATAAGGGGTTCATGGATTAAAGATTACATTTAGCATACAGGGCAAGAAAAAGTTGCGCTGTTTGTTGATGATAAGATTATTTATTTAACTGACATTCAGAACATTTGCATGGAAGTATCTCTACAAAACTTTATGGCACACACAACAAACTTTGTAAAATGTTCCCATTTGTTATCTGGTTTATGTTGGAGATGCAGGGGGCCCAACAGTTAGCCACTTGGACCCATATATTTATGGAGTGCATGGGACTAGAATAATTTAAGAGGCTTTGGGGATTTGATAAATAAAATTACAGTGAGGTAATGCAATGTAGAATGACATTAACAAAATACATTTATTTTCTTATTTGGGCCTGGGAGGCGGTAAAAACCACATATGCAAGCACTTCTTACTTTGTTAATGTTGGTTGCCAGAAAGGTAGTCAGAAGACATTGTAAGTCTGGAGACACCATGTATTGAGGGGGTGATTGCTAAAATGATGGAAATAAAAGAGCTGGAAGTGGGGAAGTTAGTAGAAATGAAAAACAAAATAACCAGAAGTAAATGTGATTTATGGGATACAGTTAATGAGGTATTAGATGTGGCTGTAACTGAATGCCAGTCTATGTTCAGTTTAAAATGTATATCATTTGAAAATGTTACTGTTGTTTAGGGGGTATTTTGATGATATTTCAGTCAACATTCATCTCTTAATGTATAGCAGAGGATAAAATTGAATACAGTCCATTCCGTAGATTTACTTGAGGAATGAGGGTAATTTTAGCCTTTTGAACAAAAGGGTTAGGTCAGTTGTAGTCTTGGATGGGAGTTTTTTCACAGTACTTTCATTTCATGAATTTTTTCCAGAAACTTTCTCGGTAAACAAATGTTAAATAAATAAATAAAAAATTCTCATGGAGGAAGTGTTAAACTGGAAAGATAGAATCAATTCTTCATGATGTGTACTTGTATAAAATTTGCGGAAACTATATGATTTATTTGAAGTATCCATGTATGTTTGTTATTACTGATTGAAACTGCAATAAAATAATGGTTGACAAACATATTTGTAGTTCTAAATATTTTTAAATATGATTTAATAACCTTATTTTGAGAAATGTAAATGATACATTCTTGAGATGTCTTTAGGAGGATTACTTTTTCTATGGAATAGTTTGTTTATGTATGTATGTTAGAAGTTCAGTAGCATTACAACATGTAAATAAGTGGCACCCACTGAAAATATGTTCTGACAAAAAAGTATTCAAAACATACATAATAAACTTAAGGGTACAATTAGCAAGTGTATTTGTATGCTGCAATATATAGAAACACACATTATGGCAGTATTTTTTCTGGGATTTAAGACAGGTAAAATCTTGTGAATAAATACATAGTAAGTAAAAATATGAATGATGTTTTGAATATGATTAAATATGTTCTGACAAAAAAGTATTCAAAACATACATAATAAACTTAAGGGTACAATTAGCAAGTGTATTTGTATGCTGCAATATATAGAAACACACATTATGGCAGTATTTTTTCTGGGATTTAAGACAGGTAAAATCTTGTGAATAAATACATAGTAAGTAAAAATATGAATGATGTTTTGAATATGATTTATGCTGTTTTATATTAATTTTTTAATGGATATCTTTAATCTGAAAACATACCTGGTACAGTTATGTTGATATTGATGTTTAGGTTCTGGATGATTTAGATTATTTAATGCATGAACGTATTGGATAATATGTTTTGAGATTTAGAAGATGGTGTGGCAAGCTGTTAGAATTTTTGCAAAACATGTAACTGCATGATTAGCTTTGTGTGCTTCTAATGTAAATGAATTAAATGTAATTGTATTGCATTGATAAATAAATGTATAAACCTATCCTGTGTTCAGTTTCTGGAGGAGTAGAGGAAGGAGCCAAGATAGTGGAGAGAGAAGGAGAAATCGAGAGGTCCTAGCCTGAGGCAGAAGCTGTATGTAATCTTCATCATTTTCTGTGATACTTTGTGGCTTATGTTTCCAGTCACTTTAAAATACCATAATGTTTGCACAATCCTCAGTGCAGCAGTCTTGCAATGTTATCATGCCTTTCAGTATACAGTCCTTCTGCTATTATGTCACAACCAGCAACAAGGTGTGAACTGTTGGTAATGGGTAATCCCTTGTAATATAGACTTCATCATTTTCTATGATACTTTGTGGCTTATGTTTCCAGTGTTTTTCAGCCACTTCAAAATACCATAATGTTTGCACAATCCTCATTGCAGCAGTCTTGCAATGTTATCATGCCTTTCAGTATACAGTCCTTCTGCTCTTATGTCACAACCAGCAATGAGGTGTGCAACGGTTTCCAATTCGGTTTTACAAAACCTACATTTGTCTGTTTCTCCCACATGTTCGATGGACTTTGTAAACCAATGTGTAAGTAGCCCACTATCTTGGGCCACCAATATTAACCTTTCGTCTCTCGGTTTGAATTTACCTCTCCGTAACCATTCCTGCTTTTTTTCCTGATCAACATGAGGTTCTTCCAGAAGTTTTCTATACTTGCAACTATATTTATGCATTTTCCACATTTCTTGCCTTTTCATCTGACCCTTTACCTTATATTCTTTCTTTCGTTTTTTGGCACATTCAGTTGCTGCCTGGTTTTTATCTACTGGTTTGATTTCCATTCCTTCTTGACACTGATGTGCTTCTTTTAGATTAAGTAGAGAAGTCATCTTAGATTTATTCTCCTCATGCTTCAAAACTTTCACTATGTTTGAGTATTATGAGATCAGCAGATATGTGTGGAGTCCCACGACTGCAGATCTATAATTTCAAGGAGGCCCATCCCTCCTTTGGAACGAGGAATATATAATTTTGGTATGCACTGATTTTATAAATCATTTGGTGAGCATGAAGCATCCTTCTTGTTTTCCTATCTAATCTATCAAACACGTTTTGGGGCCAGTCAATCACTCTAAAACTGTAAGTTAGAACAGGAAGAGCAAATTGGTTTATAGCTTGGATTTTGTTCCTAGATGTCAACACTGTTTTCAGGATTAATTTAAGTCTTCTAAAGTATTCTTTACTAAGTTTTTTTTTTATTCACATTTGTTCATGTTTTATTGTTGATCCTTCATGAATTGCCAAACGTTTTATACACTCCCTCTTGCTCAAGTTCTTTTATAACACATTCTTGTCCCAAACTGATGTTTTCTTGGTGTTGCAGTTTTCCTTCTTTAAAGGTTGCTTTTGCACATTTATCAAGACCAAATGACATTATCATCATCTGAAAAAGTTTTGATAACTTGCAGTTGTGCTTTCAGTTCCTCATCTGGTGAGCTATGCAGTTTTAAATCTTCAACAAAGAGAAGATGAGAAGTCTTTACACTTTGTTGTTTTCTAGGAGCCAAATTATAGCCATGGCCTAAGCTGTTAAGTAGACAACTTAATGGGTTAAGTGCAAGACAGAATAACAACGGTGCTAGAGAGTCACCCTGGAATATCCCTCTTTGAATTTTTATCCCTGGAATAATAATCCGTCCTTTATCATGGCTTAATTGCAAAGTGGTCTGCCACTGTTTCATGGTCACTGTAATGTAGTCGATCAGTGTAGGGTGTATCTTATACATTTTTAAGGACTCTTTTAGCCATGAATGTGGGATACTATCGAATGCTTTTTTGTAGTCAATCCATGCCATGCTTAGATTCTTCCCATTTTTTACAGTTCTCCACTATGACTTTATTTAACAACAAATGATCCTTTGTTCCACATGACTTTCTTTTATTGCCCTTTTGTTCTACTGCCATAATTGAGTTTTCTCCTAAATGACTATAAACTCTGTCGGCATCAATTCCAATGTATAGTTTATACGTTGTCAGAAGGCAAGTTATTGTTCTATCGATTTTAGGGTAGCTTGCAGGTTTACTCTTTAGTAGTAGCATTGTTTTTCCTGTTAGCCAGGTTGGTGTCTGTTCAGGGTGAGCATATAAGTGGTTCTTACTCATAGCTAAATCTTCATGCAGAGATGTTAATACATTTAACCAGAAGATGTTATGTGATTCTATCTCGCCTACATTCTGACTGATGGGTTCGGAGCCGATCCCTCGGCTCCGACTCGGCACGCTTATGCCAAAGAGCGAAGTCTCTTATTGGCTGAGCTTACTATATCCCAGGATGCACCACTACCAGTCCCCCAGATCTCGTTTGCCGCTAACTAGCAAACGTGGTCTCGAGCTGGCTGAGCTAAGTAGTGTTTTTCACTAACTTTTTCTGTTAGGAATTTCCTAATTCTTCAACAAAAAGCTGTTTTAACAGCTATATCGTACTTTTTGTGTATGAGTGGTTATTTTTTGTGGAAAATTTGTGTGGTGGTTGCGTGTTTGTTCTGACTAGAGGCCCCTTTTGAATTGAAGGGCCTTTCCCTGTCAGTCAATTGTCTTTCAAGTCCTTAAGGGTTCTTGGATCCCTTTAGTTAATTTTTCTGTTGTTGTGACAGTCTTTGTGTAAAAAAAAAAAAAAGGAAAAGTAAGTTTTTTTTTTTCTGTGATAGTTAGAGTTACTAAATTTGTTGCTATAATGTCTCAGGCTCCTAGGCCTTCGGGCTTAAGTGCACTAAGTGCAGTTTTAAAATGTCAATCACAGATGACCACTCTCTCTGTGTGTATTGTTTGGGCGCCAAACATTTGCAGGAGTCCTGCAGCGTGTGTCACGCGTTTTCCTCGAGGGTCCTCCAAGAGAGGAAAAATAAACTTATTTTGAAAGGCCTTATTAAACCCTCATTTGAAGAGGCATTAGCTTCCTCTCCTTCTCCTGCTAAAAAGAAAAGGGCGTCGGCTCCGACCAGTCCGTCGGAACAGACCGCCAAAAGACATAGGCAGGCTTCTCCTTCGGCTCCACGGACTTCGGAGCCGAGGCGAACAGTCTGCCTCGATGCCTCCAGCCTCGACTCCTCTGGGTTCGGAGCCGGCGGCTGGGGCATCGAGGCGAGTCACCTTCATCGGCTCCACTGATCTCGGGCCGATGAAGGTTGTCCGCTCAGACACTTCCTCCTCGGTGCCGAAGCCCTCTTCGGCACCGATGGAAATTGGTTTGGACACTTCTTGGCGCCGATAATTGTCGAGTCGATTCGAGCCGGTCCCCTAGTCCCTTGGAGCCGTTGGAGAGGCCTACTCGGACTCATTCGGTCTCTTCCAGGTCATCAAGGATGTCAGATTCGGACATAGACAGGGTGCTCCAAAGACTGTTCCAGTCCCCAGTCTTTCAGAAATTTGTTTCGGCTCCGACCCACTTGGCTTCGGAGCCGATAGCCCATTCCATTGCCATTCCTCCTCCGACCGCCGGCTCCGTCGGAGCAGGTGCTGATGGAGCCAGTGGAGATCCTAGGGTCGGCTCCGACCCTTACTCCAACCCGGCCTTGGTCCGAGTTTAGCACACGGACTTCTTCGGCCGGACCGGGGTGACGTTTGGGACCAATGCTGTCGGTTCCAAGCCTCCCTCTAGGTGCTTGACGCGGGACTTCCGTCTGCTATCATGGCTCGGAGACCGGACCCTCCCAGGATTCTGGGGTCCGGCCTTCAGAGCTATGAGGAGTGCCTTGGCCAAGTCTTCTTGCCATCTCTACGGCTTTACCGGCACCTTCCTGGGCATGGAGACTGGGTCTTTGGCAGTTCCCCTGTCTCTAGGCAGCGGAGCCCGGGGCCTGAGGTTACCCCACTGGGGTTCCCCTCCTCCTGAGGGTCTTTCGGAGTTGTCTTCGGAGGAGCCCCCAAGGAAGAGATCGTGCAAGAGGAAGCACGTGGACTCCCCCAACGAGTCTCTTACATCGGACACTGATCTTGATGATGCGGAGGGGTCCCCAAAGTCGTCCTCGGATGATGTCTCATTTGCAGACATTCTAGAGATCCTTAACGAGGCGGCTGGAATTCCAAACCCCCCTCCGCTGATGAGTTGGTGTTCCTCAAGGCCTTCGGGGCTCAGCCCTCCGCCTCCTGGGTGTCTCCGCCCTTCGACGAGCTCCTGGATTTGGTTTGTCAGAGGGCGTGGGAACATCCAGATACTGTGGAACCAGTGCCTTCTCGCCCTAACAAATTTTTGTCTGCCCCAACCGAGAAGGAGTTCTTAACGAAAGGCGTGGCTGTAGATGCCATGGTGGTGGCATCTGCTACCCAGCAGGATGTGGCAGAGGCTTCAACGTCCGTCCATCCTCCTAATAAGGAGTCTAGGAGCATGGACTGCACGGAAGCGCACCCTGACTTCAGCGGCCTTTACTCTGAGGTCCCTGAATTATTTGGCACATTTCACCAGACTACAGAGGGATCTGGTCAAGGAGCTCTCAGACTCCCTCTCAGGTAACCTACCTGAGCAGCTAGCCCAGTCGGTTAGCTCTCAGTTGGCTCTCCTCACCTCGATTTCTAACTCGTCCATGAGGCTCATTTCATATGCGGCCGAAGGGGCGGGCAGAGCGGCAGGCACAGGCGTGGCTCACGGAGACAAGCCTGGCTCCGTTGTGTCATTTCGGAGGCCTTCAAGTCTTCCTTTGCCGACGCTCCCTTTGATGGGTCCTCTTTGTTTGGACCCAAGGTAAAGACACTCTTACCGCTGTGAGCAAGAGGGAAAGACTTTATCTGCCGTGGGAGCACGTTATTCCACTCCCTTTCGGCCTTATCCCAAGGCTAAAGAGGAGGGAAGATGTGGTTCATAAATAACAGAAATTCTTTCCTCAACAGCAGGAAGATTCCCTTCCAGAGGCAGAGGACGGGGAAAGTTTTCTGGGAGACGCCGTCCCAGAGGCGGCAGAGGCCCCGCAACACTGGAGACCGCGAGTCCTTTCGTGGCTCTTCAGCCTCCCACACTCCATGAGGGATTGCCCGGCTGTGCTGCTCGAGCCAGTCGGGTGCCGTTGCCAAGCACCTAAAAGCCTGGGAGTCTATTACTCAGGACAGATGGGTGCTTCGGATTATTGCCGGAGGTTACACCATTCCCTTCACACACTCACCCCCACCGTCCAAAAAATCCCGGACCCACCACCCAGTCAAAGGGAAATTGCAGCCGTAGAAGCTTCAAAGCTGCTAGAAAAGGAGTCATCCAACCGGTCCCCACAGACCAGATCGGATCCGAAATTACTCAAGGTTCTTTTAGTGCCAAAAGACAGGGGACCTGAGACCCATTTTGGATCTCAGCAAACTAAACCAGTCTGTCATGAAGTCCAAATTCCGAATGGTCACTTTACAATCCATTCTCCCATTGTTGGAGAAGGATGTTTGGATGTGCTCCATAGATCTCAAGGATGCCTATTATCACATACCGATACATCAGGCGTCCAGGAGGTATCTGCGCTTCAGCCTGGGAGACAGTCATTTCCAATTTTGTGCACTTCCCTTTGGTCTCACCACAGCCCCCAGGGTGTTCACCAAGTGTTTGGCAGTAGTGACTGCTCACCTGAGGAGTCTCGGATTCCAAGTGTTTCCCTATCTGGACGACTGGCTCCTGACTGCCACCACCAGGCATCTACTACTAGAGAACCTACAAGCCACCATCTCCCTGGGTGCTTCCCTGGGAATTACATTCAACTGGTCAAAGTCTGTCTTGCTGCCTTCTCAGCGCATAAGATTCATAGGAGCAGAGATAGACTCAAAATTAATGCGAATCTTCCTTCCTACCGAAAGGATACAAACATTACAAGGTCAAGTCCCAGCCCTGCTTCTAAGATCCAAAGCCCCAGCCAGGATGGTCCTGCAACTTTTAGGTTCAATGTCTGCCACAGTTCTCCTAGTTCCTCTGGCAAGATTGCACATGAGGATTCTTCAGTGGCTGTTATCGACACAATGGTCTTTTCAGGATCTCCCCCTCAATCATCACATACTGATTACAGAAACGTGCAAACGGGACCTCCGCTGGTGGCTTCTGCCATCCAATCTGAATCAGGGAAGACCTTTTGTTATACCCCCTCCGGTGGCCACCTTGACAACGGATGCCTCCCAGACGGGTGGGGGGGGGCATTGTCTGGGCAGGTCAGTTCAGGGTTCTTGGCTTCCAAACGAAACATTTCTCCATATCAATGTGTTGGAAATGAGGGCTGTACTTCTGTCCCTACAAGCCCTCCACAAGTTTCTCCCTCAAGGCATTATCGCTATCCACACAGACAACATGTCGGTGGTCTGGTATCTAAACAAACAAGGAGGGACCAGATCTTACCCCTTTGCAGAGAGGCCATGAGGGTATGGGAATGGGCAGTGGCTACCAACCGCTTCCTGGTAGCGACCCACATTCCAGGAAAATCCAATGTATTGGCAGACAGACTGAGCAGGACTATTCTCTCTCCTCACGAGTGGTCCCTGAACGAAACAGTAACAGCTCAGATTTTCAAAAGATGGGGGATTCCGTGCTGCGACCTGTTTGCAACACCACAAAACACCAAGTGCAAAAGGTTCTTTTCCTTGACCCCGCGGCAAGGGGAGGCAGCTGCGGATGCTCTAGTCCAACCTTGGCCAACAGGACTGCTTTATGCTTTCCCTCCGGTTCCACTCCTCCCCAAAGTCATCCAGAAAGCTTCCCAATTGGGGTCCACAATGATTCTAATTGCTCCGTACTGGCCTCGTCAGGTATGGTTCCCCTACCTACAGAAATATACTCTGGGCGGTCCTTGGTTTTTGGATCTAACTCCGGACCTTCTGGTTCATCAGTCGGGACAACAGCACCAGTCCCTTCACACTTTGAAATTAACAGCTTGGCTCCTCCACTTCCGACTTTAGTCAGAAATCACACCTTGGACCCGGAAGTTATTCACATTTTATCTTCAGCCCGCAAACCCACCACTAAGAAATTGTATCACAGTAAGTGGAAGAGGTTTGCTATCTGGGCTCAACTCAGAGGCTTAGACCCTATTACTGCCCCGATACCAGAGGTCTTGAAATTTTTAACATCCTTGTTTAATCAAGGATCTTCAGTCTCTACTATTAAAGTCCAACTAGCAGCTATCTCCAAATTTCACGAATCCATAGACCCACCGTTGATGTGCAGCAGATTATGTAAAACTTTCATGAAAGGTGCTGTGCTTTTAAGACCCCCAGTTTTTCATCCTGCGCCTCCGTGGGATCTTGATTTGGTACTTCGTGCTTTAACATCTTCCCCTTTTGAACCGGCTGCTACATGTGAGTTGAAATATCTGTCTTGGAAAACTGCCTTCTTAATTGCAATTACCTCTGCAAGAAGAGTTTCAGAACTTCAAGCCCTATCTATCAAACCACCGTACTTGATTTTTCACAAGGATAGAGTATCACTTAGGCCTAATCCATCTTTTGTTCCAAAAGTTTGCTCTAATCTCTGTCTCCAACAATCTCTAGGGCTACCAGTTTTCTTTCCAAAATTTTCAAACAAAGCGGAATACACCTTGCATACATTGGATGTTCACAGGCAATTGCGCTTCTATCTAGACAGGACTCAACAAATTCGAAAAACAGATCAATTGTTTGTGTCCTTTTCAGATAATAAAGTGGGTAAAACCATCACTAAAGCTACTATTGCCAAATGGATTAGAGATTGCATAACTCAGGCTTATTCCTCTTCAAATAAGCAACTTACAACATCTGTCAAAGCTCACTCTACTAGAGCTATGGCTACCTCTATTGCATTTCATTCCAAGCTCGCTATTTCTGAGATTTGTGCTGCGGCTACTTGGTCCAACCCGCACACTTTCATTTCCCACTATAAATTGGATGTGGCATCTAAAGGGCGAGCATCATTTGGTTCCACGGTACTCGAGTGTTTTCCAGTGAGCCACCCAGGATTTAGGTGCTAGGGACGCTGTCACATCAGTCAGAATGTAGGCGAGATAGGATCACATAACATCTTTTAGTTATGTACTCACCATAACTTCAGATGTTTGGGATCCATCTCGCCTACATTCCTAATACCCACCCTCCTTCCCCCTACCTTGGAGATCAGAAGAGATTGAACGGTTTGAGTTCTACTGTTTTTATCTTGTATCACCTGTCGATGTTATATAAGCAGTGCATGCGTGTGTGCATGTATGCGGACAAACTAGATCTGGGGGACTGGTAGTGGTGCATCCTGGGATATAGTAAGCTCAGCCAATAAGAGACTTCGCTCTTTGGCATAAGCGTGCCGAGTCGGAGCCGAGGGATCGGCTCTGAACCCATCAGTCAGAATGTAGGCGAGATGGATCCCAAACATCTGAAGTTATGGTGAGTACATAACTAAAAGTTAGTTACTGCCATCTGGGCCTGGGATTTTCCAGTTGGAGGCTTTTCTTAACTTTGTTTCAATCTCTCTGGCTGTTGCTTCATCCCATTTCATATCCTGTACCTTTAAACTTCTTATTCTTTCATTTACTTCTTCTCTTCATTTAGCATCTTTATGTTCCACAGAATCTTCATAAAGACTTCTCCAAAATGTATCTATTTCTTCTTTTTTTCGTGGTCTTTCAATTAATTTTACCTTGTTTCCCATGTCTCTATAAAACTTCTTTGGGTCATCAATAAATTGCTTATTTTGTACTTTTCCTTTATATTTATCTGTGTATTTTCTAAGTTTTTCCACCTGTGCTGAGATTTTTACCTTGTTGTTTGTGATAGTGCATGATAGATCCTGGTCTGTTGTAATACTGCACATTGCTTTTATTATGTCTGTCTTTCTTAGTATTTTTGTCAATCTGTTCCCTCTTCTATATTCTTCTAACAGTGACACTTCTTGTCTTAATTGCTTTATAGTTTTCTCTATTCGATACTTCCATGATGGTATTCGATTTTTCCCCTTCGTTTCCCTTACTACCCTGTGTTCTTACAGTAGGACTTTATCAGTTATTAATTTAGCTGCACAGTAATATATCCTGTTTACTTCTGTTATATCACATGGATCTCTATGGACAGTCCTAATTACTGTGTTCATTTGTCTTATCAAATGTCTGACTTTTTGGGTTTTATTGACCTTCTGCAATGTATTTCTTTCATTGATCTTAATATGTCTCTATTAAATCAAGCAACTCTTCTCTTAGCTCATTTTCTTCTAAACTGGGGACACATTTTTTATTTTCCATTTCCTGCAGGCATTCTATAGAAAGTTCTATAGCATCTTCCTGTGGCAGATTCTTTTCAGTTTCATCCTGTGCCATCCGTTGCACTGTCATATGGGAACTTACTGGCTTATCACTCCTCATCATTGACTGCATCAGAGTTTCCTGTTCCTTCCCTTGCTGTCCAGCTTCAAGTGGACATTTATACTGGTTTCCTGTGGAAGGCTCCAAAATATCTTCATATGGCACCTGTCCAACTGCTTCCTGTTCCACTGGTTTCCCTTAATTTGGATATCCATTGCTCTATCCTGTTGTGGTGCTTTCTGAATTAGATTTTCTACACTGAATCAATCACTTTGCAGGTACTCCATAACCTCAGTTTGTATTTCTTTAGCTTATCTGTTACTAATCTCCTTTTCTACTTTTCCTTTGTCTTCTTATATTTTGTATTGTAAAGTTTTCCATGTCTGGATTTCTTTGCCTGTATTCCTCTTCGAATATCTTTGGTGCTGCTGTTTTTGTATAGGTTAGTTTTGCTTTTTCCTTTGCATAAATATTACACCATATTAAATCTCTTTTTCTTTCCCATGTCCATATTTCTTCTTCAGATGTCTCCTCTGGTCTTCCTGCTTCTCCTTACTTTGTGGACTCACTCCATCTTGCTGTGATGTAACCTGTGTTAGATCTTCTACATCAAATCTTTCACTTTGTAGGCACTCCATAACTTCACTTTCTATTTTTTTAACTTCTACTTTACTAATCTTCTTTTCTACATTCCCTCTTTGTGATAATATTTTCTTCATTGTGAAATTTTCCATATCTAGATGCCTTTGCCTGTATTTCTCTTTGAATATCTTTGGGACTACTTTCTTTATATTGATTAATTTGGCTTTCTCCTTTGCATAAATATTGCACATGTCAAATCTCTCTTTCTTTCCCATGTCCATATTTCTTTTTTATACTTTTCAAAAATCTCTAGGTTTTGTCATTTATATTTTTGAACTTCCTCAGATGCTTCTTTTTCCAAACAGATCAATGTTTCTTGATCTGTATACTGTTTTTCACAAATTTGTTATATTAATGAATACAAATTTTTATTTGAAGCTTCTGACAGTTGTTGTTGTGGAAGTATTTTTCTTTCCTCTAATTTCTCTCTTAATCGTTTTTTATATCTTGTGTCTGGAAATGCTGGGCTTTTTACATAATAGTAGCAATACATAATTGCTTTCTTATCCTCTGTAATCCACTTTATCGTCGTTATGGCTCTTCTTTGACCCATCATATTGTATGTAACGATATGGATATTACAAATGAAACTGAGGAAATGGTGGTAAGTACATTTTAGGAGGATGTTTTTTTTTTGACCCAGACTGTAAAAACCCGCAGCTGAGCTTGATGTTCTTGAGTCGGCTTCAGAATAATCCTGGTGTGAAATGGTGGAGAGATTCACAATAGAACTCTGGGAGGAAAACCGGTTGTTTTAGTCAAGACAGATTCAGAACTACAACTAATATGGAATACTGCAAAAGACATTCTGTACAGTAGGACATAGAATAATGATGTTGCTAAATTGGACAGTCTCTGAGAGAGCTTCTGATTTTCAGAAAGTTGTGCGGGATCCACTGAGAACTGAATCTATAAGGAAAGGCAATACTGAATGGTGGCTAACAATTAGACTTCTGCAGCACAGGGACATAGCCAAAATAACTGCATTCCTAAATGTGGAAGTTGTATAAAAATGCGATACGTTCATTAGACTGAAGCAACAGACATTAAAGCACATATCATCAGCCAGAAAAGATCAAAATGCAAGAGGTCGAAGCCATTTGCTACCGACTTTTTTAGAAGCACTGAAAGGTCGGTAGAGTATTTTGTGAGATCATGGTAAAGCAGGAACTGTTTGTTTGGCCATACTCCACTGTAGTGTAATCTCAGAGTTGGTACATATGATTAACAGGGGGATATTGGGGGTGCAGAGTTGCTTGCCCCCACTTAGAAGCTGTTTGTAAGGAATTCAACCTTCTGTACTTCAATCTTTTGTGGTCAATCTTGCATGCTTCAACATTTGTTGTTTCAGTTTTGTGAATATATTTTAAACAGTGTTGTTCACTTTTGCTTGGGAATGTGCCTTTAACTAGCAGGACATCACAAAATTAACTAGCATATCATTTGCCTTGGGAAGCATTAGAGAAGACTGAACAGAATGCTGGTGTGTGTGTGTGTGGGGGGATTAGTTGATGTTGTAAAAGGTTAAAATGAAACTGCACATGTTCTAGAAGGTTGTAGGATGTGTGTGTCCAAGAAGGTTAGTGTATGTGTTTGCAGCAGCATAAGCAGAAACGGAAATTTACAGAATGTTAAGTTTAATTTCCTGAGCTTGAAGCAGCATTCTTTCTAAATCACATCATTAAAAGAAACTTATTCCATAGTAAGCTAAAAATATAAGAAGTTGCAGATCTATTTTACTAAACTTGACTTATTTCTGTTTGATATTTAGTAATGGTTTGAAGAATAAACTGTATTATTAAGCATATTAAATATTTTCTATTGAATGCTAGCAGTGATATGATTGATAAAGTTTACTACTTTGTTAAAGTTTTCCTATAAAAAGATTGTGAATTCTTTTGTTCAGGGAGACACGACTTCCTGAGTACTGTCTCCCACGCTTGTATGTTATTTCTTTTAATAAATTATATTTCAATCTGCTAATGACTGAAGTTTATTTTATTATGGTTGAACCTTATTAATGTTCTGCTAAGACAGTAATTACAGCTACTTGTATATGTGTATACAACTCTCCTTACACTTCAGAAGATATCAACTCAAAATAAGTAGAATATGATGCTGCAGTGGATTAGCACTTTGGACCTATCAGAATCTGCTCCTGTGCCATTGGTTATCTTTTTTTGGATGGAGAAGGTATTTGAACATTTCATAAAATTTAGGTTCAAAATGAATGCTTTTAATGCTACAGAGCATCTGCTTTTTCGAAATTGCCGTGCACAGAGGTGAAAGTTAAGACTTGAAATTGCAAGCTAACTATTAAGTTTTTATTTTCTCTCCTAGAATTCTTATGTGAACTACAGAAGTTAGACCATTGTATTGGAAATTGAGAGCCTTAGATTTCACATCTTCAAGCATTGTGGTAGTGTGTTAGTAAGCAAATTTGAGCACAGTTGCTCAGTACATGGCCCTTCCTGCCTTGTTATTTACATGCAACAAATTATTTTGCTGCCTTAACCAGATCAGCACTACTTTGGCTGTATTTCTTTCCAAATTCCCTGAAGCGATTTTTTTCTGATAAGATATTCACATAGTGTACTGGGAAACTGCTGTATGATGTATAAACTGTATTTCGGCTTCTCCCGGTAGGGGTCGCCTACAGCAGGTCATGTATGCCTAGTAAAAACTGAATAGTTCTTTTAGAGCTTTTGAGGAATGATTCTGTATTATTGTATTTTGTTCCAGTAGTACTGAAGTAAACGTTTTTCACTAATCCCACTTGGGCCGTGCTATGGGGAAATGAGAAGGCCATTTAATTTCTGACTCCTCAGTGTGAACCTCTTATTTTCTGTTCACTCACTGTGAAGTATGCAGATATTGAGAAGTAGTCCATAATAAGCTTTGTAAAGGACTTTCTTACTGCAATTTAGAACCCGGTACCTAAACACTTAAAATAAAAACACTTAAATAGCACTTCTAAATGCAGGAAGCCTCACCAACAAACTGGTACAGCTAGACACACTACTACAGGTCCACTCACCATACATCATCAAGTAACAGAATCCTTAATGAAAGACAATTCCCCAGACTTAAACCATCATTTTGCAGGTGACAGGTGTACATACAGTACTCGATCTGGGAAAAGAACAGATGAAGGTACAATGTTTCTCTTCCAGTTCAGCAGAGTTGAACTACAGCAGAAGTCCACATTCTGATTCTTAAAAGTCTTTTTTCTTAACACAAAATTTTTTAACTAGCATCCATGGTAAAATTATTGCGTCATATCAGTTCATCAGAGTAACTTTTTTTTTGGTAAATTCAAAGCAACACATTTTAGCCAAAATGTGAGTTTTCTACCTGAAGTTGTTAATAAGCTGTGATTATGTATTCCACATTGAGAGGTAGTGTCCTATATTTAGGAAATGGAAGGTTGAAAGCTATGGCTTGATTTCATCTGGCTGATACTTGATATAACTTTAAAATAAACATCAAAAACTCATCATAGAAGGTGGTTACCAATCCCCTAGTCTAAAAAAAAACAAATTTTTAATTTTACTTAAACTTTTAATGAATACTGTAACCTAGTGCTACAATGCTATTATCCTTGTGAACTTTAATTTGTACATTCTAGACCCCTGAGAAAACAGTAATGAATTTCTGACTAACCTAGGATTACTTCATTTAGTTGCTGAGCCAAGATGACCTGACCCTAAATCAAATAAACACGGTCATTGATTCTTTAACATTTCTAATAATCCTCCCTTCCCCAAGCCACACTTATCACATACCCGTCTCTCAGATTGACACTATGCCAGTAATCATACAACCCATAGTTAGCATTGCCTTCAGCCACAGATCACAAAATGAAAATCTCATTTCAACTGTCCTGACTGGACTCCTTTGTTACAATGATATTGGTTCTGGCACACTGACTGGCCTTCTCCTTGTCCTGTAGAATGTGTTTCCTTTTTATATCAAGACTGAGATAACGCCTAATTAACAAATGGCTTATTCCTGAGCTGAAAATGAACTCTATGGACCAAATATGGCCCAGTGGAAAAATATCTAACTTCTCAAAGACAACAAAAAAATAATCAACTAAGAACACTTGGCAAAAAAAGCCAAAAAAAAGTCTTACATCATAAAACCCTATTTCTAAGACCATAATACACCTCAAATATCTGAAGTCCAAATCAGTTTTGGAAGCGAGTCATCCCTTGTAGAACATTTTTATCCCGTTCTACTTCTAGTAGGTTAATGAAAAAAATAAATACATAGAAATTTTAGACAAAATCCACATGATGCCTCCAGTAGGAAGGATTGCTTAAATCCTTTGTTCCTAGCTTTATGTAAAACACCAGCTCTTTATCACCTTACAACCACATCTTTAATCTATGCCTAAAGCTAAACATCATGCCCTCAGTCTGGAAAAATGCCACAAAAAAAGCCTGTACCTAAAACTTCCAAGCTCATACCTTTACCTGACTTCATGTACATCTCCATTTTCCTTACCTTAGGAAAAATCCATTAAAAGTTGTATGCCCACAAATTTCCTTGTACACCTAAAACTACTCCCTCCTCTTTAAACATTAGCGCGGTTTCTGGGCAGGAAGATGTACAATGACAGCCATCTGTACTCTTATCGACAATATTCTGAGCAGTATGGACAAAGGTTTTTTCAGTGAAGCAGTATTCATTAACTTCACCAAGACCTTTGATCCGGATAAGCTTTCCTTGCTCTTTAACAAACTCCTACTAGCTGGCATGAGTGACAAAGCAAACAACTGGTTTAGGAATTTCCAGCTCAACAGCTCCATCTATGTTAAGGTTATTCCCTCACACTACAACTCTGCCAGTTTGACAAATTATGTTTTTCAGGTATACGTCATATCTCCTCTCCTGTTCTTACTGTTTATGAAGTAACTTTGTATTTTTATTTATTTTGTTTTCTGACTGAGTAGGTGGGATGGTCAGTCTGATGTTTTTCAGCTATGACCCACACCCATAAAAGATCAAGGATATGACAGTATAATACATGTAATGTTGATTTAGCATAAACACTGTACAATTTAAGGTGCAGCAAAAACATAGCAGAAGTTACTGTTGGTAAGTACTACACATTGTAGTTATATAGGCCGTATAGTTCGTATTATGTACAACATTCTCTGCACATATTGTAGGTGTACAGGCTGTATGGTATTAATAGAAAGTGCGTAGTAAATAATGTCAGCAACATTGACTGTTATTGGAAACTAGTAATGTTTCTTTGTCATATTGGTGACTTGTAGTGTGTGCTATGTATAAACATCTAAACATTTTATTACTAGCTACTTGGAGTACTTGAGTGTTTGGAGTGCTGCCATTGGAATAGCATATTCAATTTTTGCAGTTAAGATGCTTTGTGGTAATGCTGTTCTAGTTCAGGTGTTAGGAGATGGAATGTTTATAATGGGCCTTAAGGTGAGACTACCTTCTTCTCTGCTGTGCCTGTGTGGAGTTTAAAGGCGAATGTAGAATCCGGTATTAGACCCAGGTATTTCTTTTCTGTTTGTCAACATTTTAGGACATGATTATTATATAAATTGAGTATTTGTAAATGAAAGCCTTTGAAAGTTTGTATGGTATCAAATATCATTATCGCAGATTTTTGTGTTTACAATTAGTTTACAGAATTCAATGTAATAATACTGGCGGAGTCAACCTGATTTTTTTTTTTTGGTGAAGTTTGCTGATATTTTTGTCTGAATTTACTAATAGGATATCATCTTCTTATAGGGTTAGATTTAAAGTGGATATATCCAGCGTGATATCATTAATCACAATCTCTATTACTGAGCCTATATCATTTGCTGCAGACTGCAGTGCTCTGTTGATGTAGTCCAGTACTCCAGTTCATGTAGGAGAAGTTTGCATCAACAGTTTTGAATTCATGAATCATTAGAAAGATTTCTTTTGGCTTTTCTTATGGCTGTACAAACTAGAACTCATACTCATTAACTAGAAAGCAAATGCATACACTTTAGAACCCAAGAAAAACTTGCCTTGACCACTGAATGGCACATGCCACACAATAATAAATTATTAAAGCCACTAGTAAGTCCAGGCACCTAGGAATATAGTTATATCCAATGTTAAACTTTCCTTTTAATTGAAAGAAATACAAATAAATAAACTACTTTTCTGGTCCTGAAAATGCACTGATTCCTGTATAGTTGCAGGTAAAGGAATTATGCAGAGGCACAGTTGGCTCTTATGACGAACAGTGCCATTCCCAGATGTAGCACTCTCACGCTGTCAACATGAGAGTGTAAAAAAAAAAAAAAAAAAAGAGGTTCATTTGATCTGGTATTCCTCAACACTAGCAGAGTGCCAGGTCATAAAGCCTGTACTTGCCTCAATGTTCTCTGTTTGAGAAATAAAAAATAAATAAATTAAACCAAAAAAACTAGCTGCCGATTGCTCCCCCTAACATATTGCACCTGGGGCGGTTGCTCCCTTCACCCCACCTTTGCTACATTTTAGGAATTATGTTACTTAGCTTTAATAAAGGCTCTTGTCCTGGACACATTTAAGCAACCTATCCATAGGAATGACCTAAATGCCTTGGACAAATATATAACATTTAACAGACTCATCATTGTATGTAGGGGAGCCTGTTTTACCAGTCTGTCAGTTTATGGTCTCTCCGAATCAGCCTAAAAAAGTGAAAATAATCTGTCAGAACTTAACATCTTATCAGAACATTTATGTCATGTAGGTCACCTTCATATCAGTACAGACATCACAACAGTAGAGAATGAGAGCTTGCCAGTGTTGTAGAGAAAGCCAGTGTGTACTGTGTCTTCACAGTAGAACCTGAAGCTGTCAGTAGTGCATTTCTGAAATGTACTGAACCAGTTATTCAGTTTTCATCAGAAAGATAACTGTAACTCACAAATGGAAACTGGATTCACAAACCTTTTGAAGTCTAGTACATATGTGGGAAATTGCAAAAGTAGACTTTGCTAGCACTCACTCCGCAAAGAATTCCAAACATTTTGATCTGTGATTTCTCACAAAATAGTATGAAAAATCAATGCTGTCTCTTTTCCTTGCACTCATAACCTACTTTATGCCTTATCACTTCTTCAGAAGCAAACTAAAATCCATTCTCATTCTAACAGCTCATTTTTGGCTGAGACAACAATGTTTTTGTCTCTTAAGGAACATGACCATGGTTCCTCCATTGCCTTTGTCTGTCCACAAGTCCTTATTAACAAACAGCAAGCCAGGGTGCTACATTTCATTTTCAATAATTTGAATCTTTCAGCATGGACGATAGAATAATGATTCCCAATCCTGGTTATTTATCTACACAAGTCCTGAACAGCTAAAAGACTTTTTAGGGGTGTTCACATTCCTACATACTTTGACTTGGGAAGATGCACCCCTGTTACCCTGCTATGTACATATACTTAGTCCATGAAGTTGCACTTAAGCAACCACTGTAGTGATTGTCTCTTATGGTATCAGTATTGACTTTCTGTTCTTTGAGCTTCCAGATCATGAGCATGCCTGGTTGGCTAAGGTGGAATGATCCCCCCCATTCCTCACAATGAGGGCAAGAACTGTCTTGCAGAAATGGAATAAATTTCTTTCATGAATTGCATTATAAGGTTTAGGTTGTTACAATTGCCTTATCCAATTTGACCTGATTAAAAATAATTGTTTCATTAAAGTCTGACATATTCATCCATCAAAGCTCAATTTCAGGCTCCTTGATTATGGTGTGACACAGTGATGACCTATACAAAAAGTGCAATTGCACACAGAGACATCGAACCTTGAAACTTGCTGTAACAATTGCAATTATTTTTTTTAGGGGAGCTTCACACCATCCCTTGGGAGGATGCAGTTTTAAGTTATCGCAGTTTTGTGTATTGATGACTAGTATATTGCATGCCTGCTTGGCTCCAACATTCTGACTACATCATGCAAATGCATTTTGTATCACTAGTACTGTTGTTGCTACATTTTCTGCACTTTACATGAATTCATACTACTGGTGGTTTAGAGAAGCTGAAATTTATTTCTTTTTATTGGTATATTTAAATTCAGATTTCATGTCAGTTTTGACACTTTAGCAATTTTTAAGTTGTGCTAGTTTTCTTAAATATTTTTGTAGTCACACTGATTTCTGTATCTTTGCAGCTGTTGACCTCCTTTCTGCGACGTACTGTTGTTTATCTCCTGTTTGGAATTGAGTACTTTGGTGAGAGATGAATGTTTGTGGCCTTGTGAGCTAAATTTCAAACCACTTTGGTAATATTTTTACTGTGTGACAGTTGACTGATGTACTGATTTGAAAGTCAGAATATTTCTGTTATGGCATAGAGTTTTACAGTTTGGCTTATTATATCTTCATAGATTCTGACAGTATGTCTGTCTTGCATAGGATACTAAGAGTTAGTTATGGTAGAGGCACCACTATGCTATGGCCGTTTCTTGTTTTCTTATCTCATCTTAAAACCTTTGAATGGTGGAGCATATTTATATTTCTGTTTATCATTTTCAGAACACATTTCAGAATAGTGAATTGGAAAGAGCTCTATATGATAATGGGACTACTAATGTTTGTATTCTGAAAATGACTTGTCAGTGACAGCCAGAGATCAGTGGTGTGAACTGGCTCAGGAGTAATTTTCAGAGAAACCAGTGTAGGTTCACATTTTGACATAGCTCTCCTTGAAGATGTAATGTTAATGTATGTTTATGCATGACTTTTCACTTTTTTGTTGAGAAAAGCAGTCACATTTCTAAAACTGACTTCTGACATTTCTAAAATATGTCAGTTTGATGACAGGAGAAATTGATATTTACTATTGCTGATTGTGACCCATGTTTGACTCGTGAGCCTGGCCACCAGTTAACTTGGGGATGATGACAGGGTGGAAATGTACATGTATCATATTTGACACCAGAACTGTTGCATATGCACATCCCATGATTAAAAAGATGCATGCAGAATTCCAGTCAACTTGGTGTGTGCAATGCATAGAGGTCTACTATCCCTTGTACGAGGAAGCATCCAGAAGTATATACCTTAAAACTGTTCTCCCCTAGGGGTCACCAGGTAATAGATTGTACCAGAGCAGTACAGCTGACGCGAAAAAGGTGAAACTGGGAGTCATGGGATGTGGTAGGTTTTTGTGGTATGCAAGATTTATGTATCACCACCCCCACAAAAAAAATAAATAAATATATAAATTATTTTAATCAAAAAAGCAGATTACTAACTTTTTATTGAGTTGTTTTTTTTTTCTTTTTGTATAGGTACACATTTCAGACGTGTAATTACTGAAGAGGGGGTTGCAGCTGATAAGCCTGAGGAAGTAAAGAGGCTACTTATTTGCACTGGCAAAGTATATTATGATCTTGTGAAAGAACGATCAGTCCAAGGTTTGGATAAGGAAATAGCAATTCTTAGATTGGAGCAGGTATGTGCTTTTCAAAACCTTGTCTGTAACAAATGTAGTTTGAGGAATGGCTGCTTGCATTCTTGTTATGAAGAAAGTACTTCACTAATCCCTATAATACGTTTGAAGAGTGAGAGTTGAATTTTCTTTGCTTTGGAACTTGGTTTGTTGTGATTACATTTTTTTAATAGTTGATAATATTTCATGCCAAGAAAAGTACAGTTCAACAAGGTCTGTTTAGTAGCAGAAGTGTGCCGTGCCAAGAAAGATGCACTTCTGCAACTGCCTTGGGTAATGCATCTTGTAGTGTCAATATTGACGCTCCCTTCTTTGAGCTTCAGAATCATGAGCATGCCTGTTTGGCTAAGGTGGAGTGATCGCCCATTCCTCACAATGAAGACTAGGCAGGTGAACTTTGGATTGGACTCTGACTCCCAAGGGTGCATCTATGCTATTTGAGCCCACAGAATGGCACACTATTCAGAATGTCAGATTTTTTTCAACATCTGGTTTAATTTTTTTCTCATGGGTGTAGGAATACACCTTAAGGACCATGGTTGGACAGCAGCACTAGACTTTGTAAAGGCTTGTTATAAGATCATGTGCTGCTTTTATAGGTTGGTACTAGGCAATCGGCCCTAGGGCCTATACAAGCCTAGCCATAACATTTCCCTGGCTATTTCTTCCCAGAATATTTATTTCCCTGGTCCCCTGTCTAGCAGGGCAACTGACGTGATCCCCGGGTTGAATTTCCTATCTCCCATCCAATCATCAAGGTTCCTTCTGAAAAGGGGCAAAGAGGTGCTCAGCTTGACATATATGGGCAGTGTATTCCAGAATATGAGGAGTCTCTGGGTCAGGAACCTGTCCCTCCAGCAAGTTTTATTCATTGTGATGACCAGGTTTAGATACATGGAGTGTGTAGCTCTGAGGGATTGGGATTTCTTTAAGTGTAGCATGTCAAACAGCTTTGGGTTTGACATGGCCTTGTATGTTAAGAAGAGATGGTCTCTGAGTAGGCAATATGCAACAGAGTATAGCTGGAGTTTTTTTAGATGGACAGCATAGGGCATCTGCTTTAGTCCTGTGATTCTTTTAGTGAGGTATTTATGTGGCCTTTCCAGCTGTTGCAAATGTCTTGTGAAGTACATACCAAATGGGGCATTGTACTCTGTAATGGGTCTAATGAGGGATGAGTACAGTGGGACAATGACCTCCTTTTTTTCTGGATGAAAAGCCTTAGTGATGAGGTGTGCCACACAGAAGGATTTCCTTACTGTTGTGGCGATGTGGTTATCAAAGATGAGACCACTGTCCACCTGAGTCTCTAAGTCCCTTATCACACTGCCACTTATGTGGTAATTCATGGGTACATGTTTTTTCCCATAGGGGATAACTATACATTTCTTGGCATTTAGCTTGAGCCCATGACTCTGGCACCAAGCATCTGTTTCTGTAAGGCCCTTTTGTAGAATATCCACATCATTTGGGGGTTCAATAATGGCTCCCAGTTTGCAGTCATCTGCAAACTTTGTTAGCCAGAGTCCCTTAGTGCTGGCCTGTAATTCAGAGAAGTAGATGCCAAACAAGAGCATGTTCTGTCCTGGATTTAATGAGCTCAAGATGTACGCTGCTAGAGCTTTGGGTAGAAAAGTGTCTCCATTTCCCTCAGTTTCCTGGGAAGAGAATTCTTAAAATTCTGGAACTCCACTATAGATTATCCTTTTTTTACCTACTTTCTTCTCTCCAGAAATAACTAAATCAGTGTCTGGGGTTTGACAGTTCCATGGCACAACAGGATAAATATGGCCCAGATGACTTGGGATTGCTTAGAAGCCCCTGTGCTGCAGGAGCTAGCTGGGAATAGAGGGAGGGAAGCAGTTTGGTCATCTACATGATTGACATCTTTTAAATGGTGGGTTTGAGTTTAACACAGAGTGAAAGACTAAGAACCGATCAAACAGTGCAAGCAGTGTAGCTGGGGAACAGAAACATGCATAAATATGCCTGGGTAAAACAGGTTCAGTACTTTGGAACTTCGTCATCCAAGGGCCTTTGGAGTAATGAAGTTATATGCAGAAAAAAGACTTTGCGAGTCCCTGTTAAAAAGAGGCCACAACAACTTCGCTGGCAGTTTATTACTCTTCAGGCCAAGAAATTCCAGATAAGTACCTCGATGTGTAGGGTCAACAGTACATAAAATTTTTTGGTACTGCTTTAGCAGGTAGTCAAAGTGATTCACTGCAAAGAGTATGTGTCCAAGTGTTTAAGATGGCCAACAATAATTGAAGCTACTTGGCAGTGTAGTCTGACTTCTTTCTTGATTTCCCCACAGAGGTTTTGCACAGTGGAGATCTTTTATGTATTTTATTTAAAATTTATGTACCTGTACTGCGGTGGTGGTGCTGCGGTAGCGTTGTCGCCTCACAGTTAGACATTGCCCATTCGATTCTCAGTTACAGCGTCTTCTATGTGGCGACATGCGTGAATGGGCGTTCCTTTGTTGAAGGTTGTGTGTTAGGCCCGGCAAGCCAGCACATAAAAATCTACTGCCAATCATTAGCGGACCGGAGTTCCGCTGTGGCGACCCCTAACCGGGAAAAGCCGAAAGACACAAATAAACAAATTTAAAATTTATGTACCTGGGTAGAGCACTGATCACAAATGACCAATTTCAGCCTCAGCCTAGAAATAAAAATAAATCAGAATTGTATTTAGTGAAACAGCAAAAGTATAATGAAACCACACATATCCGATACACCATTATCAGGTAACAAAAATGAAGAGAGTGTACACGACTGTAATTATTATTTAAAGTAAATCAAGACAAATCTCATGAAAGTAAGGTTTCTGGATAATTAGCACTGTGTGTTATTTAAGTGAGAATGACAGGGTAGTCAAGTGTAGTGAAGGTTGTTAGAGGTTGTGAGTAGATGGAAGAAGTTATGTTAAGCAAAAGTCTATGTGAGTGAGAAGTGTAGATTGGTGCAGCTGAACGTGCCATATGAGGGGCAGTAAGAGTGTTAATAATAGGACAAAAAGACAGTGATGTAGTTCCGGTTAGGTGATATGGTTAGATGAGAGGCAATGACATTTGGCTGATGAGAGTTGGTAGTATATACACACACACACACACACAACGAGGTATACATACCTAAACTCCAAAATTAAAAATTTTATTTATTTATTTTATTTTTATTTTACATTTGATAACTGGGAAAATCCACTGTACACAAGTCCTTTTTCATTGGAGGCCCGAGGAGAAAAGCTACGCAAATAACAATAATAAAGAACAAATGTGGTATAGGTATACAAAATAATTATGACAAGTACAGAATGCAATATAAAAAATAATTATAACGTATAGAAAGAATACATCATCTGTAAGTAGATACAAGTAAACAATATTGGTACCTACAGATATATAAGAAAGTTTAAAAAAGACCAGTATCGATATGTAGGAGTCCTACGTTCTAGCCTTATTTACAAAAACATGTGAGCTATTAAACATCATATACTGGGTTGAGGATAGTGAAAATTAAGGTAGGGACTATCCTGGACCAGTACAGGAGCAGAGCCAAGTAGATGTAAAGTGTGTTCTTAGTGACTTTTTAAACAGTGATAAGGACGAGATGGAACTTATGTGTGGTGGCAAAGAGTTCCATTTTTTGGGCACAAAATTAGAGAAGAGAGATTCCCCTGCTGTGTTGTTGGGTTTAGTTACTTCAAGAAGGAATTTATTGTTAGAGCAGAGAGTCCTGTTACAAGAGTATGGTTGAAGTATGTTTTGCAGTGAGGGGGTTTTCTCAGGATGATACAGAATTTTATGAGCTAGCATAAGTTGATTGTACTGCAAGAGTTGGGGAAATTCTAGGCAGTTAAGGTGCTTTGAAGCTGTGGAGGGGAGAGGTATGCTTTTCTGCATCCACTTAATAAATATACTAACTTCAGAGTCACACAACCATGCAGTAAGTTAAACACCCAGAAAAAGGTAACCTCTTTCAGCAAAATGTTATATAACAAATTGCAGCTGGAGCTCAGAAATTCAGTAAAAAGGTATAAAAAAATTAAACTCGTATTAATACACCTTATGATTTCAAGATGTCTGCACCCTGAAAATTGGCTCGATTAGAGCTCTTCCAGTGTGAAACAAAAAGTGGTATAAAAAAGCCAGCAAAAGCTAATAAAATAGGCATAATTCAGTCTCTTGTTAGTCACTACACAGTCTGGATGTCAGAAAAGAAGAAATACAGAGAAAGTAAGAGAAAATCAATTAGAAAAGGAGAAGAAAACAGGTGGGGACGAGCCTTGTAGCTGTATAGCAAAAATCAGTTTAAGTTTTAACTTTTGTGCAGGAGATGGTTTCCAGTAATTTAGAGGAAAAATAAATGTATTCAAATGTTTTTAAGCTAAGGGAGGCACTACAGCAATATATATAAAGTAAAATGGTAAAAGCCTAGAGGTAAAAGAAAAATGTTATTCAGATGACTGATAAAACTGAAGAACTCAGATGATGACATGTAGAAAAGAATGTCTGAATTTGAGGCTTCTGAAGAAAAGTGTTTAACAATATTAGAGTTAGAAGTCAGTGCACACAGAGAAAGCCTGAGATTTTCTGCTGTGCCAGACAAACTGGAAGGAATACATTGAATTTATTTTATAGACAGTACAAATAAGCAACTGCGGTGGTGGTGCTGCGGTAGTGTTGTCGCCTCACAGTTAGACGTTGCCCGTTCGATTCTCAGAGCGTCTTCTGTGTGGTGACATGCATGAATGGGCATTCCTTCGCTGAAGGTTGTGCGTTAGGCACGGCAAGCCAGTACGTAAAAATCTACTGCCAATCATTAGCAGACCGGAGTTCCGCTGTGGCGACCCCTAACCGGGAAAAGCCGAAAGAAACAAACAAACAAATAAGCAACTGAATTGGTATTCTACATCAGGATTTGTTAACTGAAAGAAGAAAAGAAAGGTAATAATGGCAGGCTTGTGGTAATAAGGGGTTGTTAGCATGGAAGAAGGATTACAATGGCATGTATTTATATTGTTGCAAGCTCTGCGAGTACGGCAGCTGCAAGGTCCCAAGAGAAAGAGTAATCCAAACAAAAAACAAGGACCAGCATACAAGGCACCTTATTGTAACATAGAATACTTTAATAAAAGTATTTTGGTTCTTTTGACAGACCCGTTTCGGCTAATTCAATACAGAGCCTTCATCAGTGTAAAAGATTCACAAAAAAAGAACCAATTTATAAATAAATGAATAGACCATGTGATTAATTACAAATGCTCATTAAGATCTGGCTTAAAGAGACCACCAAGTTTAATAATCCATTTTCTCTCCATGGAATTCAGTAATTCATGCCAACCTAATTTATTGTTTCTGGATCTGTTTATTTTATTTATAATGGTGAAACTAAAACATGCATTACTGTGTATTAATGAATGCTTATAAAGAGCATTGATTTCTCTCTTGTTTTTAATGTCACTGAGGTGTTCAGATATTCTGAATTTCAAGGGTCTTGAAGTTTGACCAACGTAAAATGCAGGACAGTTGCACTTGGCCAAATATATTACCCAGTCCGAGGAACAGTTGGCAAAAAATTTTATATTATAAACCTCGGGGGTATTTTGACTACTAACATTTTTTGTTTTAAATAACTTGGCACAATGTGTGCAGTGTCCGCAAGGAAAGCATCCAAGTAAACGTTCACCTGATAGTGTGGTTTGGATAGTGTTGGTAATTTTGGCTTCGGAATGTTTGAAATGATTGAAAAAAGCAGATAAATTTCTGCCTTTACGGAAAGAAAACAGGCATCTGTCACCAAGTATTTCATTGAGTTTTGGATCACATGTTAATATATTCCAGTTTTGCTGGACGGTATTGATTAATATGTTAGTATTACGTCCATATGTAGTGATGAGTCTGGGTGGTTTGGAATTTGATTGATTCCTATTTTTGTAAAGGAGATCATCCCTATTCATATTGTCCACAGTGTGTTTTATGTGTAATAATTGACCCATTTTGTAACCCCGGTCATGAAATCTGAGAACTAAATCATCCCTAAATCGTGTATAGGTGTGTCGATCAGAACAAATGCATTTAATACGCATGAACTGGGATTTGGGAATGTTTTTGTAAATATGGGGGGGGGGGTTGAAAGCTGGAGGCATGGAGGCATGAATTATTATCAGGGAATTTACGATGAATTTCTGTAGTCAACGTATGATCAGATGCGCGGAAAACCAGAACATCCAAAAAAATAATTTTATTTTTATCATAGTTGACAGAGAATTCGATTCCCCATTTATTTTCATTGAAGTATGTGGTGAATTCCAAAAGATATTCAGTATCCGCCCTCCATACCAACCACCAGTCGTCCAGATATCTACGCCAGATGTCCATTTCTTCTATATAAATATTGTGCGAAGTGTCATAAATGACCTGTTCTTCGAAATAAGCCATGAACAAATCTGCGTATATAGGAGCGAAAGAAGCCCCCATTGCTGTCCCCTTAGTTTGCAAATAACAGTTTCCCGTGTAAAAGAATACATTCTTCGTCAATACATGTTCTGTCAAACACAACAGAAGGGTATTAAAGCCGGGTTTGTATAATTCAGTCTTATTGAGCCAATATTCTAAGGCCTCCAAACCAGCCCAGTGGGGAATGTTGGTGTATAGTGATATTACATCCAATGTACAAAGTAACCAGTCTGGTTCCAACTGTGTTTCGGAAATGATTTGAAGAAATTCTGTGGTGTCCCTAATCCTTGCTCTGACACATTTTAAAAGCGGCTGTAAGTATTTGGTTAAGAAAAGAGATAAAGGTTCGGTTAATTAATTCCTGCCAGAAACCATAGGTCTACCAGGAGGATTCTGGAGGTTTTTATGTATTTTGGGTATAACATATATGTACTGTGGGCAAGGGTTGGATATAGTGAGTTGGGACTGTGTGTTTTTGGTGGTGATACCTTCTTCAACAGCTAATGTAAGGAAAGAATCAATCTGTTGTTTGAAGACAGGTGTTGGGTCAATGGTTAATTAGGTATAGTATCGTACACTGGATAATTGTCTAAAAGCTTCATTGTCATATTGAGACAGATCCTGTACTACTATCGAACCCCCTTTGTCAGCACCAATGATAACCAGCTCATGATTGTTGGCTAGTTTGGTAATGTTGTCCATGCATGTTCTGGCTATATTATTGGGTAAAGGGGGAATTGACCTGTATTGAAAGTGAAGGTCTTTAATAATCGCATGTTGAAACATGGAAACATGTTGATTCATGGGAGGCATAAAAGAGGATTTGTGATATTTAAATTCATCAGAGATCTTTGATGACTGTTGTTCCTGAAAAAATAATTTGAGGTTGAGAATCCTGCAATTTGAAATGATGTCATTAACAAAACTTTCTTCTGAAACAAAGAAACCTGGAATAAATGATAACCCTTTATGGAGACTTTCAATTTCATATGAGGTAAGGACATGAGATGAAATGTTTGTTATATTCACATTTCTTCTTTGGTCACAAACATCTGTAGTATACTTTCCATGTTGTCTACAGCTTTTATGTTTTCTGCCCCCCAACAAGAAGAAACATCTCTTAAATTTGTTGAAATATTGGCTAATTATCACAACAGGATTATTGAACAAGAAATAGCATCCATTACCTTACTCAGTGATAAAGCCAAGCGGTTTGAGGGACAGACTATATATACTAATAGCATAAAAAATTTAAGTAAAGAATTGTTAACATTAGAAACCCAGTTAAAAGAAAGGAAAAGAAATAAGTTTCAAGGAGACTTAGATGATTACACCAAAGGTGATCCCTTCAATTTTGAAAATAAAGTAAAACACGTCCGATTTAGTTCACAAAATCGGACTACTTCCAAAAGGAAACGCACTAAATCTATTCTAAAAAACGGTACACTTTACAACACAGACACATCAGCTGAAGATTCTTTTTCAGGTTTAGACACTGACTCTGTGGGTGCTACAGGCTCACCAGCATTGAAAAGAAGGAATTCCCTAATAATTCAGGGTTTACACACAGGAGGAGGGGGGGGGGCAGAAAACATAATCAGGATCTGTCTCAATATGACAATGAAGCTTTTAGACAATTATCCAATGTACGATACTATACCCAATTAACCATTGACCCAACACCTGTCTTCAAACAACAGATTGATTCTTTCCTTTCATTAGCTGTTGAAGAAGGTATCATCACCAAAAACACACGGTCCCAACTCACTATATCCAACCCTTGCCCCACAGTACATATATTTTCTACCCAAAATACATAAAAACCTCCAGAATCCTCCTGGTAGACCTATTGTTTCTGGCAGGAATTCATTAACCGAACCTGTATCTCTCTTCTTAACCAAATACTTACAGCCGCTTTTAAAATGTGTCAGAGCAAGGATTAGGGACACCACGGAATTTCTTCAAATCATTTCCGAAACACAGTTGGAACCAGACTGGTTACTTTGTACATTGGATGTAACATCACTATACACCAACATTCCCCACTGGGCTGGTTTGGAGGCCTTAGAATATTGGCTCAACAAGACTAAATTATACAAACCCGGCTTTAATACCCTTCTGTTGTGTTTGACAGAACATGTATTGACGAAGAATGTATTCTTTTACAAGGGAACCTGTTATTTGCAAACTAAGGGGACAGCAATGGGGGCTTCTTTCGCTCCTATATACGCAGATTTGTTCATGGCTTATTTCGAAGAACAGGTCATTTATGACACCGCACAATATTTATATAGAAGAAATGGACATCTGGCGTAGATATCTGGACGACTGCTGGTTGGTATGGAGGGCGGATACTGAATATCTTTTGGAATTCATAACATACTTGAATGAAAATAAATGGGGAATCGAATTCTCTGTCAACTATGATAAAAATAAAATAATTTTTTTGGATGTTCTGGTTTGCCGCGCATCTGATCATACGTTGACTACAGAAATTCATCGTAAATTCTCTGATAATAATTCACTCCTCCATGCCTCCAGCTTTCACCCCCCCCCTCCCATATTTACAAAAACATTCCCAAATCCCAGTTCCTGCGTATTAAACGCATTTGTTCTGATCGACACACCTATACACGATTTAGGGACAATTTAGTTCTCAGATTTCATGACCGGGGTTACAAAATGGGTCAATTATTACACACAAAACACACTGGACAATATGAATAGGGATGATCTCCTTCTTTACAAAAATAGGAATCAATCAAATTCCAAACCACCCAGACTCATCACTACATATGGACGTATTGCTAACATATTAATCAATACTGTCCAGCAAAACTGGAATATATTAACATGTGATCCAAAATTCAATGAAATACTTGGTGACAGATGCCTGTTTTCTTTCCGTAAAGGCAGAAATGTATCTGCTTTTTTCAATCATTTCAAACATTCCGAAGCCAAAATTACCAACACTATCCAAACCATACTATCAGGTGAACCTTTACTTGGATGCTTTCCTTGCGAACACTGCACACATTGTGCCAAGTTATTTAAAACAAAAAATTTTAGTAGTCAAAATACCGCCAAGGTTTATAATATAAAATTTTTTGCCAACTGTTCCTCGGACTGGGTAATATAGTTGGCCAAGTGCAACTGTCCTGCATTTTACATTGGTTAAACTTCAAGACTCTTGAAATTCAGAATATCTGAACACCTCAGTGACATTAAAAACAAGAGAGAAACCAATGCTCTTTATAAGCAATCATTAATACACAGTAATGCATGTTTTAGTTTCACCATTATATATAAAATAAACAGATCCAGAAACAATAAATTAGGTTGGCATGAATTACTGAATTCCATGGAAAGAAAATGGATTATTAAACTTGGTGGTCTCTTTAAGCCAGATCTTAATGAGCATTTGTAATTAATCACATTGTCTATTCATTTATTTATAAATTGTTTCTTTTTTTTGTGAATCTTTTACACTGATGAAGGCTCTGTATTGAATTAGCCGAAACCGGTCTGTCAAAAGAACCAAAATACAAAAGTAATCTATGTTACAATAAGGTGCCTTGTATGCTGGTCCTTGTTTTTTGTATGTATTTATATTGTACCTAAAGCTAATCTTATGGAGGTTAAGAGAATTTGGGGAGAAATAATTAGATTTCAGCAGGTAATATATTATTTATGGGTGGGGACTGGGACCTGATTTACAATAGTGGGGATATATCAGGTAGACCTATAAGGGAAAGTACAACAAAAGAGGGTAGACATCTAAAGAGATGGAAGATGTGAATTTACTAACAGAATCTCAAACAGAATTTACATGTTATTCCCCAAGGTATAATAACGGAGCTAAACTGAGTAGAAATTGTATTTCACAGGAGCATGGATATTTAGTTAAAAGATATGAAACATGTCCTCTCTGTTTTCGTGTGGGTTGTCCTACAGTTGCTCCAGTTTCCTTCCACATTCCAAAGACATGCAGTAGGTGGATTGAACACTAAATTGGCCATTGGTGTCAGTGTGTGATGTGAAAGAAATACCGTGGCAGAGCTAGCCACTCAGTAGTGTAAACCTTAGCTCTAGATTGTCAGTGTTGAAGTGACACCCCTACCCCATCTGCAAAAATGGGAAAAGGGATTGCGGATGGATAGATGGATTCAAAACACATCCGATAACTTTTTTTTTTCCAGATCATGCAGCAATAAAGACAAAGACAGAGTAGTCAAGAAAAATGAGACAATGAACTTTCCTACTTAGCTGTTGCAAACAGTGGAATTTAAAGAATGGCTAGTGGAGATTATTTTAGAGTTATCATGAAAAACAGAAATTTCTTCAGACGGGATCGATAGAGAGTGGTATAAAATAAATTAAAATTGAGTTTAAAATATGGTAGAAATAAGAGAGAAGGAGCTATGGGAAAAAAGTATCAGGAATTATTTAGAGGGGTTGTCAAAGATAGAAGTACTGCAGAAGAAGGGGAAACTCACAGAACAAGAAAAAAAGAAATTGCTGAGTGCTAATGGGAAAATAAGAGAGAGTTTTCATTGTATGTATCAAATTAGAAATGTTGCTGGTAATCAAGAACTTTTAATAATAACTCTAGAGCACAAAAACGTCTAGCACGACAACTGTATACCACGTCAGACAGTTGGGCTGGGAGAGGTTATCATCTGTCTTTCCTTACTCATATACCCATGATCTTACCTGTCCTGAGAGAGAGGAAAAATTACTAGAAGACAGAGGTATGTTAACCACAGCCATCATTCATATTGCACAGCATTATACATAGACAGTACTGAAAGGGAGTATTTAATTTTGTATCCTGAGGATGTTGATGAAAACAGATAGGTATTTTGGGTCAGGCAGTAGTGTCTCAGAGGATGCACAGTGAGTATATAGATGTGAGGCTTCACAAGCACCATGTAAACCCTGCAAAGGTCTGCCCATTATTGCTGCTAGTGATCTGTATACTTGGTGAGGTGATACCAAGTCTTGTCTATACCACTTGTGGTCCATGATCAATATGTCTCTTATCATGGGGTACATAATGTTGTCATGAGTACCCCTGGCACAGTCCTAGTAACTGTTCTGATCCATGAGCTCTGTGCCATAGAAATGTGTGCATTTTGTGTGCCATGGTGTTCCCTGCTCCAGTACTTGTAATTGTTGTGCACTGTGGCTGCCACGTTTTGGGAGTGTGTGAGAGTATATCTCACACAGTGGTACATACATAGTACAACCCTTGTAACCATTCAACTCCTTGGCAACTGTGAACTGAAGGTTTGTATGCAAAAAGTGCACTGTTATGATCCATGGAGCAGTCCTTATGAGAGTTACGTTCTAGAAGTACTACTGGGCACAGTGCATAGTTTCTTTATAGAGTTTTGATTGGTAAGTCATTGTTGGGTATGTTTGACTGCAAACTTTATTTTGGGAAGTTTTAAATACTGATTACTGACACTATTATGTACTACTGCAGTTGTTATACTACCCCAGATAAATGACATCCTAATGCTACCCCAGCTTTAGCATACTCTTCGAAGTTCTTTTCCCTATAAATAAAATGCATTGAAGAATCTTTTATGATGTCTCAATTATTGTGCTAAATTCAGTAGTAAGCTTGTGTGATGGAATCCTACATAAATTGGCTGTATAGAAAACAGAAAAAGTGCATATCCCTTAATCCCTTCTTTCTCTCTATAGAAGTGAAGTAAAAGTAGAAAGTGGGACCCTTAAATAAACCATCAGGGAGTACAAAGCCAGTCATGAATTTGTAGTCACGTAAGCCAAGAATAATCACAAGATCTTCATTTGCTTTAGAAATCTCAGATGCAACATCCAGATGTTCATCACTGCCAAAGCCTCAGTGGCATTTTGGGCTATCTGACAAAATAACCCAGTACTGACCAGCTTCCAAAAGCTCACACTCCCCTCTGTCACTTCCTGTGACAGCCGAGTGGCTGAGCATATCCTGAGAGCGAAGCCTTCAGCTGTCAGAAGTGAGTATTCATTCTTTTTCTCCCATCCAACAAAGAGAAAGTCATCTAACTCTTCACAGGATCCAGTGTTCATCTTCCAGCTTACTGCATAGATAAGCCCCATTTCTGGACCCTTTCTCTCATTTTATTATTAGATTTGTTATTTTCTTTCCATTTTTTATATTTATTTAAAATATTTATTGTAATATTTTATTTCTTTCAGTGTTTACAGTAATTCCTGTTGGAATGTCTGCTTGTAGTAAGGTGTATTTGGTTTCTGTCTTTGACAAATGTTTGTCTTTACAGTTTCTGAGAAAATTTTCAATGTTTCTCTCAGAAGTGCAGTGCATGTGTCTGCTGTTAGACATGAGGCTTATCTTTACTGTAGTTACTCTGCTTTAGGAAAATATTGCAAAACCTGAATTTGTCAGCATTTATACATCATTTATTATATGGATGGCTGTGTGTGTTTTTCACAGCAGATCACGTTTTACCACGAATTAAGTTATTTGAATGCACTGTGGATGTTTTCTTCCCTCTGACAAGAAACTGTAGTTTAATTTAATATTAACTGTTATTTTATGGTAGTTTAGTACACTTAAACTGTGTGGAACTAATTTGGACTTGGTGTGCTGGAAATTCTTTAGTATCTGTCAGCTGTAAAAGAATCATAAACACATTTCAGAAATGTTTGTGATAATAGCACAGTTTTGCAGAATTTAATTGTCTGGGGACATTCTTATTACTAGAAACTGTAAGTGCTTATTGTAATACATTATATCAAGTACTGTCGGTTTATTATTCCTGCTGGTGTTCTCTCTGTCCACTGACTTGATGGATCATAACTTGGGTACTCCACCACTACAACAACCCACCCTTCAAATCTGGTTGCACCTAAAAAAAATAAATAAAAATATGCTTCAGCCTACAATTAGTGATTCTGTTGGGGCCAGTGGTCTGCTGACAGACCACTTACCTTTTGACCCATCTCCCTCTAGTGTAGCTGTGCTGGCCATTATGGAACAGTGGTTAGACACATCCAATGGGGCTGTTTTCCAGTCCCTTGTGCAGGTATGGAAGAACCAAACCCTTTAGGTGCAGGAGTTCTCTGAGGTAAGAGACCCCTTGCCACACCTAATACTCTGTTCCCAGATGTATCAAATAGTGAAGTTCACAAGAAAACAAAACAGAAGCTTAGTCATAGAGCTGGTAATTAGATTCAAGCTTTTTATAAGGCTGATGTGGTTTCCTTGACACCTAATTCTGGTGGTTGTGTTCCCATCCATGGCTCTAGTGCAAGTTTGGCTAGAGACCTTTTGGTTGTTTAAGAAAATGATGAGGAATCTTTTGAGGAAAGCGGTGTTTTCCTAGCTGACAGTAAGTCCAGTCAGTCCGATTCTTCTGAAGTTCAAACCAAACAAGGGATCTGCTGTTGTCAATCTTCACTTAATCCTTGACTGTGGGTTCAGTTCCATATCTCGGAATCACCTCAGCCGTTACTCCAGCTTGCACCTTCCAAAAACTCTTGAGCTTAACTCTACCTCTCAGGATTACCTCAGATCTCTTTTGCTACTTCACGTTCCTTTCCTGACATCTCTCGAGCTAGCCTTTTCTTATAACTGTGTTATTTACCTTTTTTCGAAAATCTTTAATGAGTTGTTTCCTTAAGTCTTTATTCACTTACACAGCTCCTCTTTCCTTAATCTGAGTAGTGTTTTTCTCCTGAATACCATCGTTGGTAGTTCTCCCTCCTCCTTGCTTACCTTTATGGTAATCTTCCGTACCATTGTTGGTACCCCCTTTCACTTTCCCTCTAATTACTGTTGCAGTAAATCTTTTGTACCATTGTTGGTATGTTTTCTTTCTCTAGTTATATAAAAAGAAAAAAAAAATTACTCAGACTTTGCTTTTCTCCTCTCTGTGACCTTGTGTGAGAGTGTCTTTTTGACATGGCTGAGAAGACTAAAGGTACTTCTGGCTTAAAGAGATGCCAGAAGTGTAATCTCAAACTGCCAAACTTGGACCGACACTCCTTGTGTGTCTACTGCTTGGGCCTGGTGCACCTTCAAGAAGACTGTGCCATCTGTCATGGCTTTAGACACTGGGCCCTTGCAGAGAGGAAAAATAAGCTCATCTTGAAAGGCCTTATAAAATCTAGCTTCAATGAGGCCTTATCTGTAGCTTCCAAGACTGATGTTAGCTCCTCTTCTTCTTCCTATTTATCCAGACATGAAGGATCTAAGAAAAAAGACCAAGATTTCCCCGGTTCCCACAGTTTCGGCAGAACCGAATGGAAAGCAGCTGCCTTCATTGGTGCCGTAGGTGCTAATCTCTGCACTGACAATTTTGGCACCCAATACTACTTCAGATAGACATTTTCCCCTTCCTCCAGTCTCAGAATCGAAGGAGTTTTCATTTAAAAAATTGCCCCACATGAAATATTCTCCAACAGTCGATCCCTTTGTAGACCGAAATCCAAGCCCATTCAGGCCGTTCCACCAACAGCCCCACAGAGTCCGATGTTCTGAGGCTAGTGCACCAGCTCCTGATGGCAAGGGGATTAGCCACTTCTTCAGTTCCTAGCACTTCTGGCTGTGGAACTTTACATGCCTCTAAACTGGTTCTCATTCCTCCTCTGACTCCAGCTGAGCCTTTGGAGTTCCTGGTTCAAACAGTCCCAGCGTCGAGTCGACTGTTTCAGTGCCTATGAGATCTTTTTCTCTGGTGCCGATGACTACCCTGAGCTCGTCGGTTCTGTCAGAACTGGAGACCTCTCAGAGTCGGAGCTTCGTTGTCAGCTCAGGGAAGCGTGGATTGACACTGATGTTGTCTGAGCCATCCATACTTCTCGGGGCTTTGCCACACACTTTTACCTCAGGGGTGGCTACCTTGGTGCAGGATGGGACCACAGTTTTGAAGGAGTCTGTTTCAGTCCATTACTCTATGGGGGGGGGGGTCCTGCTTTCTTGGCCATGCAGAGGGCCTTGTCCACTACAGGCTCACAGCCAATACCTCTGTCATCGGAGCAGCATCCTTGCCCTTCCCCCCTCACCCAGAGCTGTCTCCACCTCAGGACAGCGGACACACAAACCTCAGGATTCTATCATGGTAGTCATGTCCTCATCAGAAACCTCCCCAACCCATCCCACCAAGGAGGTACCCCTGAAGAGAGAGTGCAAGAGGAAGCACTTGGACTCCTCTGAAGAGTCTTGCACAAAAAATACTGACTTCGATGAAGGAGAAGATTCCCCAAAGTCACCCTCCAGATGTCTCATTCGGTGACATTCTAGAGATCCTGAAGCAGAGGGGTGGCTGGACTTCCCAACAGCCTTCCTCAGGGGACTCAGTATACCTGGAGGCTTTCCATGCCCGACCATCTGTTTCCTGGATCTCTCCACCTGCAGATGATCTAATTAAGTTGATTGCGCAGCAGGCTTAGAAGATTCCTGATTCCGTCGAACAAATCTCCAAGAGACCAGACCATATTTTGTCAGCTCCAGTGGATCAGCAGCATTGAGCTAAAGGGGTACTAGTAGATGCCATGGTGATTGCGGTAGCCACTAAAAAGGAACTTGCTGATGAAAGTCCTACAATTCATCCTCATAATAGAGTCTAGGACGATGGCTAGATTTGGGAAGTGCATTTACGCTTCATTGACCTTCGCACTTAGGTCCTTGAACTTCATGGCACATTTCACCAGGCTTCAACGAGATCTGATAAAGAAGCTATCAGACACTCTAACAGGAACAGTAGCTGAGGGAGTTCAAGTAGCTTCCCAGCTGCCAGCCCTTGATTCATTATGTAATTTGAAAACCAACAATAAAGGTGCAATGCGAATACTGAGAAACTAACATGAATAAAATAAGAAAATGCATCCAAAGCAGGCTCCAATAGGTTAAAATCCACTTTAATAAATAAAAAAAAAAACACATAATTTTGCTGGACTGTTTACATATGCCACAAATTATCACAATTGGCTTAGAATCCACCAGTAAATAAAGAAAATATGCTTGCCACATGGTGTTCTAATAAACAGTCGAAAAGCAAGATATTGAACACAAAAGTAAAACTGCTCATATCTTTTAAAAAATTCATAAGTCCTTTATTTAACCAAATTAAATAATTACTGAACCACAAACTATGTAAAAAGTGTAAAAATATATATTTCAGTTTCAAGTTTGACGATAGGAAAAATATAAATAAAAATGGGTCTACTTTGTTTCATTGAAAGCTCATTTCACTGAATTTGAATTCACCCTGACCAAATCGTTGAAAGCTCAAATTACTGAAAACTCATTTCACTGAAGTGAAGTACTGGCACTATGTAGAGTACTGGAAGGCAAGTAAAAGGTATATGCCCTTTTCCCCACTGTAGTGCGATCCTGGAGTTAGTATATATAGTTGGGGGGGCATAGCCCCCACATTGGGGGAGGTGGGGCGTAGCCCTACACCTAGTTTGGGTTTATATTATATTTCACTGAAAGCTTCAAAACAATACATTTTAAGTCATAAATATGCATACTTACAGCACCAATGACTAACTCTTTCCAGAAGACAATATGTACCCTAACTAAGTGGGGGGGGGGGCTATGCCCCCCCACACCTCCCCCGTAACTATATATACTAACTCCAGGGTTGCACTACAATGGGGAAAAGGGCATATACCTTTTACTTGCCTTACAGTACTCTACACAGTGCCAGTACTTCACTTCAGTGAAATGAGATTCGGTGAAATGAGTTTTCAATAATTTCAGCTTTCAGCAGTTTGGTCAGGGTGAATTCAGATTCAGTGAAATGAGCTTTCAATGAAACAAAGTCGACTCAAAAAATATATAAAACCCATACTACAACCTGCCAGCTTTTTCTTTTAATACTGGCGCTATAGAGAAGGAATCATTCAACCCGGGTGGGAAATTAGCAGCTAATTTCAGCTGCCATTGTAATTCCTGTTCAACAGATTTTTCAAGTCTCCCCCCTTCGGGTCAACAGTTATTTGCTCAGTTATACCAAATTTAAATTTGAAAAATTCTTTACAAACAAGGGAATGCTTGTACAGGGTATTCATTTCTTTCTTGTGTTTAATTTCATACAGGTGCTTATAAATACAATCCTTTTCTTGTTATGTCTTTTGGCTTTTCCCGGTTAGGGGTCGCCACAGCGGAACTCCGGTCCGCTAACGATTGGCAGTAGATTTTTATGTGCCGAGTTGCCAGCTCTGATGCACAACCTTAAACAAAGGTACGCCCATTCACGCATGTCTCCACACAGAAGACGCTCTAGCTGAGAATCGAACAGGACAGCGTCATACTGTGAGGCGACAACGCTACCGCAGCACCACCACCGCAGTCCTGCTTATAAATACAATCCTATTTTTCCTAATTTTTAAAGCCCGCTCAGTTTTTCCAACATAAAACCCCACACAGCTTTCACACTTAGCCAGGTGCACTATCTTGGTTGTAGAACAGTTACCTTTCTTAAATACAATTTTGATTTGCATGTTGTTTCTCAAATTCCTCTCCGAATCCTTGATTATATAAGCACATTGATTACAACTACCACAATGCTTGGTATCAATGCCAGGACCATTCTTTTCATGGACTTTGTTTTCCAACAGTTTTTTTAATATTGCTACCAGCTTTACTAATAAGTAATGTCTCGTCCCCTACCATTATTTTAACCTCTGGGTTAACTCTAAAGATGTTCCAGTTTTTCTTAATATCTTTTATTTCCCTCACAATAGGACTATATTGTATAATACATGCTCTCATAATTTTTGGACAGAATAGAGTTCTCGCTGTTACTATTCGGGAGACCTACACCCAAAAGTGGTTTGTATCTGCCCCCCTTCACTGTATAACTTACCAGTAATGTCTTCTACCATTTTCTGTGGATAACCTCTCTCCCAGAACATACATCCTAACTTGAATAATTCTTCCCTAACATCTTCAAAATGAGAAGTCATTCGGACTACACAGATAGCCTGCCCTTTGACTAAACTCCTTTTCTGGGATAAAGAATGACAACTAGTGAAATGTAAATAGGAATTACAAAAGGTGTCCTTTTGATAAATAATAGATTTGAACCCATCTTTAGTATGAGAAATTGTAGTATCCAAGTAGTGAATCTTAGAAAGGGTTACATTCATATGTAAATTCCAAGAAGTTGGTCGTACTATTCAAATAATCTATAAAACTGTCAACTTTCTCTCTCTTTCCTTTCCACAGTATAAATATATCATCCCAAAATCTTATATATAATTGAATGTTGTTCCAATATTTACAACTGAAAGCGCGTTTAACTTCCCACCCCAGAAACTCAGTGTTGGCATACACAGGGGCACATGCCATCCCTCTAATTTGCTGGAAATACTGTCCTTCAAAAATATGTAATTGTTCTCCAAAATTAAAGCCATTAATTCACAAATAAGCATAATTTTCAATTCTGATGCTTATTCTGATGTCTTGCACAATATATTATTTAATGAGAAAAATTACATTCAAGTTTCCAAGAATTATTACTATTTATTTATTAGTAAAGGTGGTAGCAATATTAAAAAACTCTTGGAAAACAAAGCCCATGTAAAGAATGGTCCTGGCATTGATACCAAGCCTTGTGGTAGTTGTAATCAATGTGCTTATATAATCAAGGATTCTGAGATCAATTTGGGAAACAACATGCAAAGTAAAATTAAGAAGGGTAACTGTTCTTGCAACCAAAGATAGTGTACATGGCTAAGTGTGAAAGCTATGTGGGGTTTTATGTTGGATAAACTGAGCGGGCTTTGAAAAATAGGATTTATGAGCACCTGTATGAAATTAAAAACAGGAAAGAAACAATGCCCTGAACATGCATTCCCTTGTTTGTAAAGAATTTATCAAATTTAAATTTGGTATAATTGATGTTGGCCCGAGGAGGGGAGACTGGAAAAATCTGTTGAACAAGAAGGATTACAATGGCAGATGAGATTAGCTGCTAATTTCCCACCTAGGCTAAACGATTCCATCTCTATAGCACCAGTATTAAAAGAAATAGCTAACGGGTTGTAGTGTGGGTTTTATACATTTTTTTATATTTTTCTATCGTCAACGTTGAAATTGAAATATATATCTGTGCACTTTTAAAGTTTTTACATAGTTCTAAAGGACTTATAAATGTTGTTTAAAAGATATGAACAGTTTTACTTTTGTGTTCAGTATCTTGCTTTTTGACTTTTTATTAGAACACGATGTGACAAGCATATATTCTTTGTTTATAGGTGGATTTTAAGCCAATTGTGATTATTTGTGGCATACTTAAACAGATCCTAGGCCTTAAACACTTCCTACATGGACAGACTCAAGAAACTTCAGCTGTTCTCAGTCTCTTGTTGTCTACTTAGAGGTCACCTCTGCTCGACTTACAAAGCCATGTTCGACCCAGCCCTACTTGAAATGCTACACCTAAAGAAATCCCAATCCCCCCCGTGCCACACGCTCCAGAGATCACAATCTCATTACCACAATTAACAGAACATACTGGAGGGACAAGTTCATTTCCCAAAGACTGCCCATAATCTGGAATAAGCTTCCCATTCATGTCAAGCAGAGCACCTCGCTGGCCCTATTCAAGAGAAATCTTGACAGGTGGATGGGTAGCAGAAAGTTCACCCCAGGGATCACTCCTTGTGGACTAACTTCAGGTGGCACGGTGGCTGGACATTTTTTTTGCGCTAGGCTTGTAAAGGCTCCAGGGCCATTAGCCTAGTACACACCTATAAACCTATGCATTTAATGTATTCTGATGAAGTCCCCAGTGTGGTAGGGATGAAAGCGCTCAGTACTATGTGTTTTTTTTTATTTATTAAAGTGGATTTTAACCTTTTGGAGCCTCTGTTGGGTGCATTTTCTTATTTTATTCAATATGTAATTTGTCCATGAGGCTCATTGCACACTCAGCTGAAGGAATGACTAGGGCAGTGGGTTCTGGCATAGCCATGAGGAGATGCACTTGGATGTGCTTCTGAGTTTGCAGAGCCATTTAAGTCTTCTTTTGTCAATGCTTCCTTTGACGGAACATCACTTTTTGGCCCCAAAGTTAGAGAGGACCCTTACCAGATGTGAGAAGAATGGAAAGACCCTTTCTGCCATGGGACAATGTCTTTCTAGTCCTCAATGGCACTACTCCAGGAACCAGAGGAGTGGAAAGCTATGGTTCAAAAAGTCCCAAGGGCCTTTCTAGGACTCGTGTAGTAATGACTCCCACTGGGGCAGAGGGGAGGAGGTACAGTGGAAGACACCATACTGGAGGCAGAAGTTGCCAGCAAAATCACGATTCCAGGGTTTCTTTCACTGGTAACTCCTATCAACACTCCAAAATGGAGGTTTGATTGCCATCCTCTGGAGGCAATCGGGTGATGACTCTCCCTGCACCTGCCAGCCTGGCTAAACATAAAGGACAGTTGGATGCAGGGGATCATAACCAGAGGTTACAATATTTCCTTGTCAAAACAACCCAAACAAATCCCAGATGTTCCACACAGTCACAGGGATACAGCAGTTTTAATAATTCAGAAACTGCTCCACAAAAGAGTCCTCCAAGCAGTCCCACCAGACCAGATAGGATCCAGAGTTTACTCAAGATTCTTTTTAGTGTCAAAAAAAAAAAAAAAAGAGTACTGGAGATCAATTTTGGATCTCAGTGTCTTGAACAAGTCAGTTCAACAAACCAAATTCTGGATGATCATGGTTCAGTCTATACTTCCGTTCCTAGGGATAGACTATTGGATATGCTCAGTAGATCTTCAGAATACATATTATCACATAAAAATAGACAAATGCTCCAGAATATTTTTGTGCTTCTGGCTGAGAGCCAGTCATTATCAGTTCAGAGCCCTGCCCTTTGGTCTCACCACAGCCCCCAGCGTGTTCACCAATTGCACAGCAGTGGTAGCAGTCCACCACTTCAGACTGCAAGGATTCCACGTGTTTCCATATCTAGATGACTGGATGATTACCGCAACCACCAGGCATCTACTGCTGCTGGCAAGGAAGTATGTTATTCAAACTTGCTTCTCACTGGGGATCACTGTAAACTACGAAAAATCCCATCCGGAGCCAGCTCAGCATTTAGAGTTCATAGGAGTGGTGTTGGACGCAAGCACTTGTATCGCGTCTCTACCCCAAGAAAGACTTCAAAGAATAAAATCACTAGTCAGCCAGATTATTCACAACAGAATGGTGACTGCAAGACTGTTGTTACAGATTCTAGGGTCTATGGTGGCTACCATCACTTTAGTTCCCCTTGCAAGGTTTCACATGCAAATTCTACAGTGGCTCTTGGCATCACAGTGTTCACTATTGAATCAGCCAATGTCCCATCAGGTACTGATCACCATTTTATGCAAAAAGGACCTGAGTTGGTGGCACCATTCCAACAAGATTCTGTCAGGCCATCCATTTGTTCCTCCTCAACCCCAAGCCATAGTGACTACGGACTCATCCCAGATTGGGGGGGGGGGGCATTATCTGGGAAAGACAGTCCAAGGCACTTGGTCCTAGTTAGAGATGAGTTTGCACATCAGTGTTCTAGAGATGAGGGCAGTGCTCCTGGAGTTGCAAGCATTCCAAGAAACCCTTCCCTCGGGAACAGTTACAATCCAAACAGACAACATGTCAGTGGTTTGGTACATCAACAAACAAGGAGGAAGTAAATCTTACCCTCTTTTTCGAGAAGCACTCAGGGTATAGCAATGGGCAATTTCATCCATCCACTTTCTAATTGCAACACATATTCTGGGGAGCTGCAGCATGATCACGGACAAATTGGGCAGGAACATCCTGATGCCTCACGAGTGGTCTATCAACCCTTTCTTGGCAGAAAGGATATTCCGTCGGTGGGGCCAGCCCTGCTGTGATCTCTGTGATCAACCCCTGAACAACAAGTGCAGCAGCTACTTTGCCCTGATCTCCCCCCCCCCCTCCCAGGTGAGTCACTGAGAGGTGCTCTGCTTTAAGATTGCCCCCCCCCCCCCAGTTTACTGTATGCCATTCCCCTGATTCCTGTCATTTCTAAGTTTCTGAAGAAAGCCAGCAGGTCGAAGAACAGGATAATTCTCATTGCTCCATTCTGGCCTCGACAGATGTGGTTTCCCTTTCTGTGGCCTCACTTAATTCAGAAACCTGGGATGCTGGACCCAGCTCCAAATCTACTGTCCCATACGGAGGGGCTCATTCAGCCGAATCTTCAAAATCTCAAGCTCACTTGCATGGCTTCTCTAGTACCAGTGATTGCCAGGCATACTAGCCTTACCGCCTCAGTTCAACAAATTGTTCTAGCATCCCACAAACCTTCGACTAGACGATTATACAGCAGTAAGTGGCAAAAATATTCAAAATGAGCTACAGACAGTAATCTCGACCCATATTCTGCACAGTTCATAAGGACCTGGAATTTTTATCATCGCTTTTTGATGCAGGGACATCCTTCTTGACTATGTGGGTTCATCTAGCTGCAATTTCAAATTTTCACATCTTCACCTATCCTTGACATCCCCACCCTCCTTCCTCCTACCTTTCGGGCTTCTTGGTGGAATGGATCTATCCCAACAGACTGAATTATTCCTTTATGACTACAGATATGGTCTCTGATCTGTTATTTCCTGTCTGTCACCATCTTATGCAAACTCGATCTGAGGTAATCTTGAGAAGAGCATTCTGAGTTGAGCTAAGCACGAGAGTTTTTAGAAGGCATGAGCTGGAATAATGGCCATGTCGGTTCTGAGATACAGAACTGAACCCACAGTCAAGGATAAGTGAAGATCGACAACACAGATGGAATGTTATGGCAAAGACATAACTTCTTTTTAACTTTTCCTCATATGATTGGTAGAGTGATGTTTTTGCTTGGGAGCAGTTGCGAACTTCCCCAGAGTTAGGCAAGGTATATGACCTAGAGGATGAGATGCCTAATTCTGTGTCTATCCCCTCTTACCAACCTTGGAAGGTGTTTATAAAGCTGCCTGCAGGACACTAATATCTATTCTACCAGTCCCTAATAAGGCTTGGAGAAAATATAGGGTCTCCTTGGATATGACAAGTCTCTTTTGTCATTTGACTGTTGACCCAGATTCAGTCTGCCCACCTGCCTCCTCAGATAAAATGCCCTTGGCCTTCATCTAATGCAGTGCCCCCTAATAAAATAGAGGAATGTTCAACCTCAGCCTCTGTACGGGTTTTGTACTAAGAGAATGGAGAACAGCTGCAGTCATTCCCCTGCATAAAGGAAGACTTTCACTGATCCATAAGTCTGACAAGTCTCATATGCAAAGCCATGAAAAGACTTACCATGGAACTAATCAATAAGGACATAGGGAAGCTCTAGACACTGGGCCCATTTCAGTTTGGATCTTTCAAGGGCTGGTCATGCTTACTAAACTTGGTGGGCTTTTTTGAAAAGGTCACCAAAACAATGATGAAGGTAAAATGGTACACGCCACATACCTCAACCTGGCCAAAACTTTTGACCCAGTCCCCTAAGTGGGAATAAATCCATATGTCATCCATCGGATTGCCAACTGGCTCGCTTATAAGACACAGGAAATAAAAACAGGGGAAGTTACCTCCTGAAAGAGTCCAGTCAGCAGTGGAATCTCCCCAGGGTTCTATGCCAGAAGCTGTCCTTTTTGACATCTACTTCTCCGAAATATAAGCCAATACCAAAGGGCTGTGGATTACTAAGTTTAAAGATGACTGCAAGGTAGGAGCAGTCATTGAATCCTCAAATGATTTAGCCATTCTGCAGAAAGGTTTGTCCCAAGTAAATACATGGTGCCAAAATCGTGGACAGAAACTAAAGACCAAAAAATGCATTATCGTATCCTTTGGAAAGTCATCTACCCCAGGGAACTACCACATTGACAATATGCCCATAAGATTTGACCCAGATCTGATGTTATCTTTCTTCATCTGATTCAAGATGTAGGTTGGCAGATCCAGCTGGATCTGACCTCAGCACCTTATACCAAAACTTTGAATCCAAGAGCCCTGACTCCTCCACTTCCCACAGTTCCCCTCTCCTGCTTGAATTAGCTCAGATCTCATTTACCACCTGACTAAACCAGATGTGTGGACCGAGAGCTCCATCATTCTCCACGATAAGTGAACGTTTTTCTCCTGTTTTTAGAATTGTTGGTAGTTGTAATTAGATTAGTGTACTGTTAAGGTATTAGTAATTATTTAAGATAGTTTAGAGTTTAGTGTGTTTTTTCTAATTCTTCTAATAGTTACTTTTGTGTGTGTTTATATTATAGTGTTAAGGTAGTCAGCTAGCAAATTATAATATAGTATAGTTGATATGTCGAAACTTCTCTTTATAGTTATTTTAATGTCAACAGGTTTTAAAAAGTCCACAAATAGTCAGCGACCAGGAACAGAGTCGAAACACTAAATTAATGTAGAATTCAAACAATATATATGTATATTTAAAAACTTTTAATATTGAATGAAAAACAATAAAAACAATAAATCAAGGAGATCAAGCGCTTTCGTCTCCAAATTCAGAGACTTTATCAAGATGAAGGACAGTCCTATATAGATTCTATTTTATATGAAGGTAGGCTTTAAATGTATGCTTTATACATTTATATGTGGTCTTTTATATGTGGTATATTTGTTTTATATATTATTATTGTGAATGTTTGTAATCATGTATTATAATACTTCATGAATTATTCATGATTACAGGGTTAGGATTGGTCTAACACTGAGTTAGGGGCTATTTAAATAGGATGTTTACTGTCCATCTTGATAAAGTCTCTGAATTCAGAGATGAAAGCGTGTGATCTCCTTGATTTATTGTTTTTATTGTTTTTTATTCCATATTAAAAGTTTTTAAATATACATATATATTGTTTGAATTTTACATTAATTTAGTGTTTGGACTCTGTTCCTGGTCGCTATTTGTGGATTGGTTTGTTGGTGTTTTACTAGGTTATAAAAAGTGTTCGTCCTGAGGGCATAAGATACCACCTCAAGACCCACACTCACAATGTGTCTACTGTTTGGGGCCTTCCCATTTAAAAGGATCCTTGCTCAATTTGTGCTGCATTCAGCAACAGAGCTCGTCAAGGGCAAAGAGAGAGAAAATAATATTAAAAGGCCTTCTTCCCCTTCAGACAGGGTCCAAAATGTCTTCAGACCCGAAGGCATCTGTTTCTTCCCCTTTCTCCTAGAAGAACAGGGATAAGGGATGGAAGAGATCTAAAGAAAAAGAGAAAAAAAGACAGAGATAAGGTGTAAGAGAAGTCTAAAGACAAGAGACCCAAGGATCGCTTGGAGAATGCCAAGAAAAGGTCTCCTGACCCAACAGCTGTTGAGGGTCTGGCGCCTAACGTCTTGAGACATTTGGATCCATGTGTTGTTCGGGTATGGGGCCTGTCAGTCCTAGGCTTCATTCTTCAATTTTACAAAAAAATACCTTCAAGGCCTGCTTTGCTAACCTTGTCCTCTAGTTCTGGCTGATTTACTAGCAGCCTCACCGAATTTGACATTAACTGAATGATGAAGTTTTTGTGGGTACATTCAGCTGAGAGTCCTCCCAGCTCCATTCCCAAGGAAAGGACTGGGATCAGCCCCTTCCATCCTGACTGTCCAGCTTCCTACACCATCTCCATTCTTGGAGTCAGTGTATATCAGATCCAACCTTCCCATGGTACTAGCTTTTGAATCGACAGCCTTGGAGACTGGCTTTGACATTTTCCCTCACTGACACGGCACCAGTGTTCTCAGGTCAAGTAGAGTCCAGGAGCCAAAGTGTTAGTTTTGGTGCTCAGAAAGTGGAGTCGACCTCAAGATTTTTGGAGCCGTCCCTGGTGCTCAGGGATTTGGAATTGGACAACTCTGTTCCAAGGTCCTTCTCAGAGACTTCAGCCCTTGGAATCAAGAGAGCATCTCTCTCTACTAACCTAGGTGAATCTTGTTTAGTTCCATAGACTTGAGTCAGCTTTCTTGACTGTGAAGAGCACCTTGTATGAACCAAATCAAATGATATGTACTCAGAGTCTGGATCAATACATACTCACTCTGAAGACTACTACTACCTCACATTCTGGAAGATGGAGACAGATAGATCCCTTCAGTTTCAAGTTTGATCGAAATTCGAGTCCCACATCCAGTTCCAATGTGTCCCCCCTGAGGAGTCCTGAGGCACATTTCCTGGAAGGAGGGACTTGTAAGAGGAAGCATATTTACTCCTCTTTTGAGTCTGTCACTGAAGACACTGACTTAGATGAGGGAGAAGGTTCCCAAACGTCTGCCTCGAAGGCATGTACTTTAGAGGCATTCTTGACTTGATAGAAAAAGGGGTGATGGTACTCGGAAACCCCTCCTTTTGATGAGGTGGTGTTTCTCGAAGCATTTAGTTTCGGCTCTTCAATTTTCTGGGTGGTCCAGGACACTAATGCCTTAGTCGACCTCATTACTCAGAAAGCCTGGAAGGAACCTAATATCGCAGAACCTATTCCAAAGAAACCAGGTAGAATTTTAGTTGCCCCTGAAGAAGGAATTTCTGAGCTAAAGGTCCCCCTGTAGATGCCATGGTGGTAGCGATAGCCACTAAAAAGGAACTGTCACCCTAACAGAGACTCTAGAGCACTGAACAGATTGGGGAAACAGACTTATGCTTCAGACTCCTTTTCTCTTTGTGTACTGAACTACATGGCTCACTTGACATGTTTCCAGAAGGATTTGATTAAGGAGCTCTCAAATTCTTTGACAGGTAAATTACCAGCTGATATAAAAAAAAATGAATTCCCAGTTGTCTACCTTACAGTCATCATCAAATGGTGCCATGAGAATGCTATTTAATGCAGCAGATGGCACAGCCTGAACAACCAGTACAGTTATTACTATGCGATGTCATGCCTGAATGTGGCTCTGCGATTTTGCAGAAAGCTTTAAAACCTACTACAAAAATGCCCCCTATGATGGCTCCACTTTATTTGGACCTAAGGTCAAGGATATGCTTACCAGGAGTGAGCAGGATGGTAAGCCCTTGCCTGCTGTTGGAATCCATTTTTCTACTCCTTCGAGATCCTTCCCCAGGAATCAGAGAGGGGGAAGAAAAATGTGGTTCAAAAAGGAGATATGCCTTCCAGAGGCAGAGATGGAGGTAGTTACTGGAACATTGCCCAAAAGGCAGAGGTGGTCCACAAAATCAAAGTTTCCATGGACCATTCACGGAGAAACCTTATCAGTGTCCTTGAACATTTTCCTGACTGCTGCAATCTGGAGGCAGTCAGGAGATGCTTCTCTTTACACATTTAACCTGGTAAAATATAACTCCCGAGGCTTGAGTGCTAAGGACCCTTAGCAGAGGTTATACAATACTCTTTTTGGAAATCCCAAAAACAAAGCAAATGATTCCCAATATTCACCCAGTCAGATAGAATCTGCAGTAGTAGAGGTTCTAAGGTTACTGGACAAGAGTCATTCTACTGGTCCCCCAAGACCAACCAGAATCCGGAGTTTGTCCATGGTTCTTTTTAGTGCCAAAACATACAGGGCACCCAAGACTAATTTTGGATCTCAGGAATTTGAATCAGTTTATAAAACAGACAAAATTCAGGACGGTCACTGTACAGTCCATTCTACCTCTGCTCAGAAAGGATGATTGAATGTGCTCTGTAGATCTCCAGGATGCCTACTATCTTATAATGATCCAATGATAGTCCAGGAGATTCCTCCAGTTCCATCTGGGAGCCAGTCATTATCATTTCAAAGCTCTGCCATTCAGTCTCACCACAGCTACTCAGGTGTTAACCAAGATAATGGCATCTGTGACAGCCTGTCTCAGGCTACAAGGGATCCAAGTATTCCCCTATCTAGACAATTGGTTTATAACTGCTACTTTCCCTGGGGAAAAAAAATCTCTGTTCCGTGCTTTTGGATGTAGTCTCCTAAGCCCTCTGCTGTACTGCTGTTCTTGACTGCCCTTTTAGATACGTTTTCAGCAGCCTGTATGGCCCCTGATTCTCATCCTCCAGCCCCTAAGAAACCTAATAGATTTTACAAGGTGCCTTTTGTTCTTCTACAGATGTCCTTCTGCTGATCCTTCTGTAATGTCTGTCTCTTCTGACAAACCTTCTAAACTTTTGAGATCTACTAAGGTACTTCCTTCAGACAAAGATAGTAGAGCTATGGAACATGTAGGCAAAAGGTATGTAATGCTGCCACCTTGGCTTTTCGGGCTTTTAATTAAGACTCATATGACCAGGTAGTTTTAGTCCTTCTTTCTCAAGCATTCTCTGACCTCCCTGATTCAGATGGGAAGGTCTCAGCCCTTTATTACTGGGTTCTACCTCTCAAATGGCTCATCAGTCTATTAAATGTAGTTATGATGTAGCTGATGATTCCTCTAGGGCTGCTGCCTTTGTATCTGTTTTGAGACATTACTCTTGGCTTCGTCTCCAGCCCTCACCTGATGATATTAAGGCTAAATTGTTAGATACTCCTCTTGATGATGATAATCTTTTTGGTTGTGCTGCTGCTGAGCTTTTTAAGTCCCTCCAGGATAAGGGCAAGGCCTTGTAGGGATGGAAACATATTTTTGTATCTCCTTTCCCTAAGTTGCAGAGAAATTATCTATCCAAATCTGCTTTTATATGCAGTCAGCCTCACCCTCCTCCTGAAGTTAAGAAAGGTTCTAGGCGTGTACCCCTGCTAAGTCTACTCCAAATCCTACTTCTCAGAAGTGTTCTTTTCAAGACAAACCAGGTTCTATCTGACAGTTTGCTTCCCCTTTCCCTTACCCTTTCATCTTTCCCTGTCCCTTCCCAATTGGTTAAGGGTCACTTAAAGACTCTTGGATTCTGTCCATCATCCGTCAGGAGTACTTCATAGTGAGGAAGTCCCTTCCTCCTTTTCTGGGCATTCTTGAACCTCCTCAGGAACAGCTTCCTTTATTTACAGAACTGCTTCAGGGCCTTTTGGCTCAGGGCATCATTCCAGCTGTGCCCAGTGCCCAAGATATTTCTGGTTCCCAGAAAGGAAGGCACTTGGAGACCTGTTCTGGATCTTTCTCAACTCAACACCTTTCTGAATATTAGATGTTAAGTTGTCTATCTCACCTTCGTTCTTGTTGGTTGGGATCAGAGCCGATCCTCGGCTCCGACTCTGCCATCTTCAATAGCTCGAGAGCTGTTTACTGGCTCAAGGCTACCCCTTATCCCATAATGCCTAGCGATAGCTACCCAGATCTCATTTGCCGCTTCAGCTGCGAGGTGTCGTTTTTCTGGCTCAGGCTTGTATAGAGTTTTTTGTGTAACTTTGTCACTAGAATTTAACTTTTCTAGTATTTTATTATTAGCGATAGTTTTGTTTCTGTGATAGATAATTGTTTAGCTTATAGTATCCCTCTTTTTTTGTAGAACTCGTTTAACTTAGAGAGTTCTCCCCCACCCTTCCCCCCACCTCTTCTTGTCAGGTTAGCCGTTTAAGTTAGAGGCTTTCCTTCTGCTTTTTTTCTTATAGGCTAGCCGTTTAAATTAGAGGCTTTCCTGTTATCTTTAAAAAAAAAAAAAAAAAAAAAAAAAAAACTTTAGCTATAGTCATTCTAGTAGGTGTGTTTTTTGTAGGCTGTATATTGCTTCTTGTTATTATTGTTATAGTTGGTTTTCCTTCTTCTGTTAAAGATGTCAAAGGAAACCAAGGTTTCTGGGTTCAAGAAGTGTGACTCATGCTGTCAGAAAATGTCTCTTGTTTAGGCGCCGTGCACCTGCAGGACTCTTGTTCTATTTGCCATGCCTTTAGTCCAGGAGTCTTGCAGGAATGTAAGAATAAGCTGATTCTTAGGGGTCTTTTAAAACCCCAGGATTCACCGGCCAAGATCTCACAGTCTGTGAAATCCCTTAAATCCACTAAGCCGTCGGTTCCAGCTAGCACCGACAAGACAATCTCCCTGTTGGCTCCATCAGAGGCTTCGGAGCCATCACAGAGCCACAAGAGGCTGAGGTCCCCTTCACTAGAGTCGGTGCATTCGGCTCCTCGGTCTTCTCTACTTCAGAGCAAGCGTAGTCACCTATCCTCTCACTCCTCTCGATCCTCTAGGCTGTTGGATCATGATGTGGAGAGAGTGGTCAGTAGGTTGCTAAAGTCGCAGGCACTAGCTAAATTGTTGTCCAGCCCTCCTCAACAGGTATCGGCTCTGTCCACTTCTCTCGATGTTCCTCCTCCGACTCCATTGAGTTCGGAGCCGGAGTTCGTTGGGGTTCGAGTAGTGGAACCGTCGGCTCCGATAACTCTATCTCCTTCGGTTCCGACGTCGGCTCCGATTCCCTCGGTGATGCCTTCCATCGAGGGATCTGGGCGCTGGGGCTCCCTCTTCAGCCCCGAGGGGGCAAGTGGCATTGGACCCTTGTCCGACCCCGTTATCCCTCTCGGAGCTTCGGCGCAGGTGAGCTCTGCTCCTACATCGGCCTCGAAGCTGTCTCCCTCAGTGTGGAGAAAGATTCCTATTTCTTCGGAACCAGAGCTTTCTCTGCATCGCGGCAGGGACACCTTCGATGTCATGCGGAGTGTGCTGTCCCCTGAGTCAGCTACACTATCAGCCCCACTGGCTCCGTCCCCTGTAGTGCCTGTGCCAACCTCTTCTCCTCCTCCAGACCCTAAGCATAGGGAATCGATGCTCCAGGACACCCCAATTGGGTGTTTCCTCCTCTTCTGAGGCCTCTCCTGATCACTCAGAAGAGCCCCCTCGGAAGAAAAAGTGTAAGAGGAAGCAAATTGACTTCCCCGAGTCTGTCACTTCTGATACAGACTTAGATGATTCGGAAGGGTCCCCGAGATCCCCCACTGAAGATGCTTCCTTCTCGGACATCCTAGAAATGCTTAAGCAGAGGGGGAACTGGAATCCCCTAGCCCCTTCTGAGGATGAGTCTGTATTTCTGGATGCCTTCGGTTCCCGACCTTCCACCTCCTGGGTGTCTCCGCCTTTCGATCCACTTATGACAGTAGTGGCTCGAAAGGCTTGGTCAGCTCCGGCTACAGTGGAACCAACTCCGAGGAGACCTAGTAAATTCATTACAGCACCCAGGATAAGCAGTTCCTTTTGAAAGGTGTCCCTGTTGATGCTATGGTGGTAGCAGCCGCCACCAAAAAAGAGTTAGCGGAGACCTTTTCATCTGTCCATCCCCCTAACAAGGAGTCTAGGACGATGGACAGATATGGGAACTGAATGTTCGCTTCAGCGACCTTCTCTATGAGGTCACTGAACTACCTGTGTTATTTTACCCGACTTCAAAGGGATCTCCTTAAAGAGCTCGGAGATACCCTCCAAGATCCAACAGCTGAGGGAGCACAAGCCAAGGTAGCTTCCCAGCTAGCGATGCTTAATTCTGTTAATTCCTCCATTAGGCTCATTTCCTATGCAGCCGATGGGGCGAGTAGAGCCGCTGGTACCGGGGTGGCCCTTAGGAGGCATGCATGGATGCAGCTGTGTAACTTTGCGGAACCCTTTCGAGCGTCCTTCACCATCACTCCCTTTGATGGTTCCTTTCTTTTTGGACCACAGGTGAAAGACACTTTGACTCCGTGTGAGAAAGAAGGCAAGACTCTCTCTGCTGTGGGAGTCCATTTTTCCACTCCCTCTAGACCTTACCCCAAGGGTCAGAAGAGTGGGAAGATGTAGTTCCATAAATCTCAGGGAGTCTTGCCTGACACACGTAGTGATTTTTCCTCCAGAGGCAGAGGGGGAAACAATAATAATAGACGCCGCCCTCGTGGCAGAAGGAGTCCACTCCGCAGAACCAGGGCAACCGAGAATCCTTCTCTGATAAGCCCTTCCAGCATCCCTGAAGGGTTGCCCGGCTGCTCAGCTCTGGAGGCAGTCAGGGGAAGACTTTCGCTGTACCCAAAAGCCTGGCAAAGTTTAACACAAGACAGATGGGTACAGTCCGTTATATCCGGAGGTTACAAAATTCCCTTCCATCAACCCCCTTTACAGTCAAGGAAGACCCTTCCAGATGTTCCACCCAATCTGAAGGAGCAAGCAGTAATAGAAGTTTCAAAACTGCTAGAAAAAAGAGCCATCCAGGAAGTCCCGGCAGACCAGCATGGATCCGGAACTTACTCAAGGATCTTTTTAGTACCAAAAAAGACAGGGGACTGGAGACCGATTCTGGATCTCAGCAGACTAAACAGGTCTGTGCAAAGAACAAATTTTCGGATGGTCATGCTACAGTCCATTCTACCCTTTCTTGGTGAGGATAATTGGATGTGCTTGATAGTTCTTCAGGACGTGTACTACCATATAAAGATGGACAGGCGCTCCAGGAGATATATTTGCTTCCAGCTGGGGGCCAGTCATTATCAGTTCAGAGCTCTGCCCTTTGGTCTCACCACAGCCCCCAGGGTGTTCACCAAATGTATGGCAGTGGTCACGGCTCACCTGAGGCGTCAAGGATTCCAGCTGTTTCCGTATCTAGAGACTGGCTCCTTACTGCTCCCACCAGGCATCAACTCATACAAGCACGGGACTACACAATCACAATCTGCTCCCAGCTCGGCATTACAATAATTTTCGAAAAATCTGCCTTGTTGCCCTGTCAATCTATCACTTACATAGGATCAGACTTAGACACAAGGGATATGTTTGCAAGGCTACCACTAGAAAAGGTGTCCACAATCCGTCAGCAGGTACAGGTTCTGATGCAGAGCAAAAGGTTCCAAGTCAGGTACGTCCTTCAAACTCTGTGTTCCATGGCAGCAGCCATTCTCCTAATCCACTGGCGCGCTTTCATATGAGAATTCTTCAGTGGCTTCTGTTTACGCAGTGGTCTTTCCAAGATCTACCCATGACTTACATGATCATGATCACGGATGCATGCAAAAGGCATCTTTTTTGGTGGATGGTCTCCCCACTAGTTATTCAGGGCAGACCTTTCATACAACCCCCTCCGGTAGCCACAGTGACGACAGATGCCTTCCTGATAGAGTGGGGGGAGGCATTATCTGGGCAGGACAGTCCAAGGCACGTGGCAACCTCACGAGTACCATCTGTACATAAATGTCCTGGAAATGAGAGCCATGCTTCTGGCGTTGCAAGCCCTTCAAGACTCTCTTCCTTCTGGGACCATTGCTATTCAAACGGACACCATGTCAGTGGTGTGGTACATCAACAAGCAGGGCAGAACCAGGTCCTACCCCCTGTGTCGAGAAGCACTCAGACTTTGGCAGTGGGCGATTTCCTCCCAACGTTTTCTGATTGCGACGCACATCCCCGGGAGATCCAACATCGTAGCGGACAGGCTCAGCAGAGCTATTCTCATGCCTTATGAGTGGTCTCTGAATCAGGAAGTTGCGAATCTTGTTTTCTGCAAATGGGGACAGCCTTCCTGCAATCTCTTTGCCACCTCCTTCAACAGCAAATGCAGCAACTACTTCTCCCTTCTTTCACTTCCGGGTCACATACCCAGAGACATTGTAGTCCACGATTGGCCCCAGGGACTTCTTTATGCCTTTCTTCCTTTCCCCCTGATACCCAAACTTATACAGAAAGCAATATCGTTGGGTTGCAAAATGATCCTCATTGCTCCCTACTGGCCTCGACAGATATGGTTCCCGTTCCTGCACCGTTACCTTCTCGATCAACCCTGGACTCTGGACCCAATTCCAGTCCTCCTGGTTCATCAATCAGGCAGGCTGCATCAATCCCTCAAAACTCTCCAGCTCACAGCTTGGTTGCTCCACTTCCAACCTTAGCCAGGCTTCCCAGCATTTCCCCAGCAGTCCGTGACATTATCGTCTCCTCTCACAAGTCTACAACGAGGAAAACTTATGCTAGCAAATGGAAAGGTTTTTCTTGTTGGGCAAAGGCTAGGAATGTGGATCCCTTTTCAGCCCCAGTACACGAAATCTTGGAATTCCTAGCTCAACTGTTTCACTCCGGGTCCACTTCTACGATCAGGGTACAAATGGCGGCCATTTCTAACTTTCATGTTGGTTTTTCGAACTCTAACATTATGTCTCATAAGCTCTGTAAAGCTTTTTTGAGAGGGACAACTCTTCTTAGGCCTCCAGTGAGAGATCCCCTTCCTCCTTGGGACCTTAATTTAGTCCTAACCTCCTTAATTCTGCCCCCTTTTGAACCAGCAGCATCCTGCTCTATCAAGTTTCTGTCTTGGAAGACTCTTTCTGGTAGCTATTACTTCAGCCAGATGCATCTCCGAACTTCAGGTGCTATGTATTCATCCTCCATACTTGGTTTTTCATAAGGACAGGGTTGCTCTGAGGACTAATCCTTCATTTCTCCCTAAAGTCTGCTCAGAAAATAATTTAAACCAATCTATAGCTATTCCTGTGTTTTTCCCTAATCATACCAACAAGGCAGAATACAAACTACACCAATTTGACGTTCATAGGCAATTGCGTTTTTACCTGCACAGAACTAAAGAAGTAAGGAAGTCGTACCAACTATTCCTCTCTTATGCCTTGGGCAAACAAGGTCTCCCAGTTTCCAAGGTAACCTTGTCCATTTGTTTGTCACACACTATTTCTTTCATTTATCAGTTAAGGAACAAACAGTTACCTATTAAACCGAAAGGTCATTCTACTGGGGCCTTGGCCACCTCTGTAGCCTTCCAGTCTAGGTTGCCCATGGATTCCATCTGTGCAGCTGCCACGTGGGCAAACCCTCATATTTTTATTTCTCATTACAAGTTGGATATGGTCTCCAGGAGCAGAGCTGACTTTGGTTCCACTGTTCTGAAGAGTCTGTTCCACTGAGCCACCCAGGATTTTAGGTGCTAGGGACGCTGTCCCAACCAGCAAGAACGAAGGCGAGATAAACAACTTAACATAAAGAAGTTGTGTACCTACCATAACGTTCCATGTTAGTTGTCTTCATATCGCCTTCCTTCTTGTGTCCCACCCTCCATCCCCCTGTCCTAGTGGATCGAGACGACTTTTTCTGTTTCACTGGCTGTGTGTTCTCTTGTTTCCTCCTTTGACTTAAGAGAATATGGCAGGTATAGTCAACTGATTTCTTGACTGGTTTATTATGTTATGTCTGGAGTTAGCTATTTCAAACGAGATCTGGGTAGCTATCGCTAGGCATTATGGGATAAGGGGTAGCCTCGAGCCAGTAAACTGCTCTCGAGCTATTGAAGATTGCCGAGTCGGAGCCGAGGATCGGCTCCGATCCCAACCAGCATGAAGGAAGGCGAGATGAAGACAACTAACATGGAACGTTATGGTAGGTACATAACTTCTTTTGCCTTTTCTTTCCTCTTGTTCCCTAGGCTTTCTTGGCATCCCTGGACATCAACGATGCCAATGTTTGCATCCCCATTCACCCCCTTTTCAGAAAATTTTTGCATTTCTGTGTTTCTTCCTTGCATTTTCAGTTCTCTGCTTTGCCCTTTGGACTTTCTACTGCCCCGAGGGTATTCATTAAATGCCTTGCTCCTGTCATTGCTTTTTGCAGGATGAGAGGGGTTCAGATCTTTCCTTATCTGGACAACCTGCTCGTTCAGGCTTCATCCCCTTAGGTCTTGCTTCAGCACTCCAGTTTATGGCTTTTCTCTTACAAAGCCTGCTGTTTACCATAAACTTTCAGAAATCGGTCCTGGTTCCTTCTCTGGGTCATGTTTTTCTCGGTTGCAGGTTATAGACCATTCCCATGGTCCCAACCCTGCCTCTGCCCAAGGCTTCCTCTCTAATTACTTTTTTCATTCTTGTGTTCCTCTAGGTTCAGGCACAGCCAGGGATTTTCTCAGGGTTCTAGGATTCATGGCCTCCACCATTCCTATGCTGCCTTTAGCCATACTCCATATGAGATAACTACAGTGGTTCCTAAAGTCAGTGTGTCTTCAACACTGTCATCCACTGGATTTCCTACTTCCTTTCCTTCCATGCCTCAAACCCAAGCTTCAGTGGCTGATTTATCAGTTTCTCTCAACCCAGGACTTCCTTTTCAACTCCCAGTCCCATCTCGGGAACTTTTTTCGGATGCCTTAGGCAGGAGGTGGGGAAAGCTTCAGTTCCCTCAAGATACAGGGTCTCTGGCCTCCTCATCAGAAGTCAGATCACATCAACGTAGAGGAGATGAGAGCTCTCCTTTTAGTTCTTCATACTTTTCATTCCCTCTTTCTTCCATGGCCTGTCAAAATCTTTGCAGACAATGCCACATTGATGTGGTATATCAACAGACAAGGGAAGGCATGGTCCTACCTTCTTTGTTGACTTGCTCTTCAAGTCTGGGATCTAGCTGTCCAGTATTGAGTGCCTCTTCAGGCTGTCTGCATTCCTTCAGAGCAAATCTTAGTGGCAGACTCTTTGAGCAGGTCCACAGACGTATGAATAGATGATTCACAGAGATGTGTTTCTGGACATTGTCCATCGATGAGCTACTCCACAGGTAGATCTTTTTACTTCCCTTTTGAGCAGACAACTTCCTGTTTTCTGTGCCAGACTCCAAAATATTCTGGCTTGGAAGGTGGACACCCTAGCATTTCCTTAGAATGGGTTGTTTCTCTTTGCCTTCCCTCCCCTTCCACTGATTCCAAGGGTCCTACTCAAGATCAAGCAAGACTCCCCTAAAATCTTGCTGGTGGTTCCCTTTTGTCCCAGACAATATTGATTACCCCCTCTTCTTCACCTAACCAGGGGCAGTCACCACAAGTTACCTCACTAGGTGGACCTCCTCACACAAGACAACGGGCATCTGATCCATCCTCACTTGTCCACTCTTCAACTGATGCCTTCCTACCAAAAAGGGATCATCTTTATCCAGCCTACTAAATCTGGTTGATGACCTTCTGAACAAAAAACAAGCCCTCACTGTGGCTGAGTGCTTCTCATCCTTTATCCTTTTGGCTCCACCATTGTCTTCCAACACAGCCAGTTGCCAAGAAGAATCCATCTTCACAGACTGAGGAGGACATTTTAATGTCAGTCATTCTTACCTTCCTCTAGAGTGTGCCAGCAAAATCACTTAGAGAGATGACAGTCTCAGCATAGCAGTCCTGTTACCATCTAACACTGCTTGTGGGGGTGATTCTATGAGTTTGCCCCAGCTGAAAGAGCTGTCATGAAAGACCAGTTTGTTGTCAGTATGATAGTGATAATCTCTTAGCATTCTTATGGCCCCCTTTAGAGAGAGCTCTGCTCAGATTGCTCACTTACCAGTGTGTCTCCACAAAGCTCTTTGGTTAGGCCCAGATTCTCTTCTATGAAGTAATGTTAGAAGTTGTTTCCATTTATAATAAGGCCAGGAGATGGAAGGCTTCAGAAACATCTTGGACCAGAGAGGGTACAAAAAGCAAATCTGGTACATCACATTTGAAATTGTTACTCTTCACAGGACAAGCTTTTTCTAAATCAGATTGTTTTTATGGTGTTACTTAGTCAGTGAAAATGATAGATGTCTTCTGAATTATTAGTGTATACTGCGCACTTTAGATAGCACCAGTTTTTAATTACATTATGGCCTATTCTCCACTACCATAATGTTTACCAGAAGCAAGTGTTACCCAGTGTGGCAGAGGCCTTTCTGATGGAACTTTGTTCTCCTCCTTAGATGACTAGCTCCTGATAGCCTCATCAAGGAACTCCCTGGTTGTGTTTTTGAAACAGATGTTGCCATGGCTGTATTTGCTGAGGATCACAGTAAACTGAGACAATCTTGTCTCATCTCACCTTAGTGGATTACCTTCATCAGTAGGTACATGGATATACTCCAGTGTTAGCTGTTCCTGCCTGTGGAGAAGGTGCTTGAGCTCATGATGTTGACAGCCAGGGTAGGGATGCAGCTAAGGGTCCAGGCTTAGATCCTCCAGTATCTTCTGTGCTTGATTATCCCAATAGTCTTCACAGTGCCTTTTTGATACTTGAAGATGCAGTTGTTGCAGTGGCTGTGAGTTTGCTGTTGCTGCACAGATACTATGCACCTAAAGATCTTCTCATGGTGCCTCTGTGGCTAGGCCCTGTAGCGATAGACAGCTCCATTACGGTGAAACCTGTTTCATATCATGGTTAAGATGCTTTGTTATGGGCTATGAAGAGCTCATTTAAGTTGCTCCAGTGTCCTAGTCATTGGTCTACCCAGGGATTGAATTCGGCATAAAAAAACTGGAGTTGTTTGCCACTTTAAGGAATGTAGTTCTCCCCTCATCTGCATAGCCCAGTAGAATAAGGAGGAGTCAATTGTTGAAGCATTCTTCACATCATGGTGCGCAGATTCCTCTGTGTCACCTAGCCCACCCCTCTCTGATTCTACACTTCATCAGAAACTTCATACAACAACCAAAGCTGATTATCAATGTGAGAGTGTTCAATCTCGCCGTTTGTTCTTACACACGGGTTCGGAGCCGATCCTCGGCTCCGAGTCGGCCGCATAGCAAAGCTCTGCATCTTAGAGAAGCTCGAGACCAGGCTATATCCCACAATCCTCCCTGCCATTACTCAGATCTAGTTTGCCGCTGCAACGGATCACATCGATAAGAGAGCTCGGACCAGAGAAAACTTGTTATTGCAGATAAGATAGTTATTGTTTTGTTTAAAAGTTCTTATAGTTCTTATAGTTATTGAGAATTTAGTTTCTGATCTTACTATAGTGTGTGTGTGTGTGTGTAGTGTAGTTAGTTCTGTCATTGTTTTTTTATAGGTTTCCCTTTGGGGCCTACCTTTCTATAACCTATAGCTATATATATATACTTTTTCCCTCTTAATTATAGCTAGTGTTTAAATTTTTCTTTTTTACAGTAAAAGTGTATTTGCTGATTATGTCTGAAAAAGCCAAGTCTGGTTTTAAAAGGTGTCAGTGTGGGCAGAAAATGTCCATCACTGACAACCACACTTCCTGCGTCTACTGTCTTGGCCCTCTCCACTTGCAAGAGGATTGCTCTATATGCCATTCCTTCAGTGGGAGGGTCATGACAGATAGATGCAGGAAACTTATAGACAGGGACCTTCTTAAGCCTGCTTTCCAGGAGGCTTTGGACAAGTCTGACCAGGCTTCTAAGTCCTCGAAGGGGTCGAAGATGTCGGAGCCCATGTCATCGGCTCCGAGTTCATCATCTAAAGTTCGTTCGCCGGTTCCACAGACTTCGGGGCCGAGCGCCGAACGTTTATCTTTCACTGAGCCCCAGGTCTTGGAACCGGTGTCGGAGCTACCGCCACCTTCCATTCTTCGGTCGGTGCCATCTTCGGCCCCTTCGACCCGATCTTCCAGACCGTTATCCGATACTGATGTGGATCGTGTCGTACAGAAACTTATGGAGAACACGGCCCTTTCCAAGTTGATTGCAGTTTCCTCCCAATTGGTGTCGAAACTAGAAGGCCTCCCTTTATCTCCAACAGGTCCTCCTTCGAGACCCATCCAGTCTTCGGAGCCGGAAGAGGATGAGCAGATGATAGGAGCCCTCGGTGCCGAAACCATCCATTGCACGATCGACACCATTGACCTCGACTCCTTCAGAACCTATAGGTGAGTCGCGGAGTCGATGATCTCTCCTTGGTTCCGGAACCGAGAGTCGTACCGACCTTTCGGTGCCGACTCTCCCTCTCGGGGCCTCGGCGCAGATTGGCTCGGCTCCGTCCCCGGGGTCGAGACCCATGGGCCCCATGTCTGGGATTTTTCCATGTTCTTCGGAACCGGGGGAGTCCTCGACCCGAGGTTCAGGGGTTTTTGACCTTATGAGGAAGGTTTTGTCTACACAGACAACCACTTCATCGGAGGCATCTTCTCCCTCCCCTAAGGAGCCGCTCTCTGTTTCTGTTCCCACGACACATCCAAAGCGCGGAGCACCATGGTCTCAGCCACCCCCAGAGGGTGCCCCCTGTTCCTCGGAGGCCTCACCGGAATCCCCCTCCGATGAGGTTCCAAGGAAAAGATTGTGCAAGAGGAGGCACTTAGATCCCGCGCAGGAATCTCTAACTTCTGACACTGACTTGGATGAGTCAGAGGGGTCCCCAAAATCCCCCTCCGAGGATGTCTCATTTGCGGACATCTTGGAGATTTTAAAACAGAGGGGTGATTGGCAGTCCCTAGCCCCCACTGAGGACGAGTCGGTGTTGCTGAAGGCTTTTGGTGCTCAACCTTCTACCTCCTGGGTTACTCCGCCCTTCGATGAATTAATGGATTTGATTGCTCGAAGGGCGTGGGAAACACCGGACACAGTGGAACCGGTCCCTCGAAAACCAAGCAAATTTATTACCACTCCCCAGGACAAGACTTATCTCACCAAAGGAGTCCCGGTTGACGCTATGGTGGTGGCTGCAGCCACTAAAAAGGAGATGTCTGAGTCTTCCTCTTCTGTTCATCCTCCTAATAAGGATTGTAGGACTATGGACAGATACGGGAAGCGCGTTTTTAGTTCAGCGACTTTTTCCATGCGTTCGCTAAACTATTTGACACATTTTACACATCTACAGAGGGATCTCATCAAGGAGCTGAGAGATACCCTCCAGGGTAACACAGATGCTGCTGTTTCAGATAAGGTAACAGCACAGCTTAACACCCTTACCTCCATAGTGAACTCGTCCATGAGGCTCACCTCGTATGCGGCTGAAGGGTCAAGTAGAGCCGCAGCTTCAGCGATTGCTCTACGAAGACAATCCTGGATGCGGCTGTGCTCATTTGCGGAAGCCTTCAAGTCTTCCTTCGCCAACGCCCCCTTTGATGGTGCCACTCTTTTTGGGCCCAAAGTGAAAGAGACACTAACTCGGTATGAGCAAGAAGGAAAGACTCTGTCTGCTGTCGGAGTCCGTTTTTCCATTCCATCTAGACCGTACCCCAAAGGGCAACGAGGCGGAAAACTGTGGTTCCGTAAAACTCAGGGATCTTTCCAGGCGACACAGAGTGCCCCCCCCCCCACAGAGGCAGGGGGGGCAGACATGGAAGACGTTGCCCCGGCGGCAGAGGGGGTCCGCAGAACCAAGGAGACAGGGATCCTATCCCTGGTAAGCCTTTCCAGCACTCCTGAATGGGGGCCCGACTGTCCTGCTCTGGAGGCAGTCGGGGGTCGCTTGGCTTTATACCCACAGGCCTGGCTAACTCTCACCTCAGACTCCTGGGTAAAAAGCATTGTAACCAGAGGATACAAAATCCCCCTTATGTCAACTCCACCCCAACAAAGAAGGTTTCCAGATGTGCCACCCCATCTGCGAGGCCCAGCAGCAATAGAAATTTCAAAGCTGCTCAAAAAAAAGAGTAATTCAGCCAGTCCCGGCGGACCAAAAAGGATCCGGAACTTACTCAAGGTTCTTTTTAGTTCCAAAAAAGACAGGGGACTGGAGACCCATTTTGGATCTCAGCAATCTCAATACCTTCGTGAAGAAGGAAAAGTTCCGGATGGTCACGCTTCAATCGATCCTTCCATTTTTGCAGAAGGACGACTGGATGTGCTCGATAGATCTCAAGGACGCGTACTACCACATCAACATGGCCAGACCGTCCAGAGATCACCTGCGCTTCCGGCTGGGAGCCAGTCATTTTCAATTTCGAGCCCTGCCCTTTGGGCTCACCTCAGCCCCCAGGGTATTCACGAAATGCATGGCAGTGGTAGCGTCTCACTTAAGATGTCTAGGATTCCGGGTGTTTCCCTATCTGGACGACTGGCTCCTCACCGCCACCACCGAGCGTCACCTCATACAAGCCAGAGACTATACAGTCAACCTTTGTTCCCACCTAGGGATTTCCATAAACTTCGAAAAATCTGCCTTACTGCCCTCACAGCATATTTCATTCATCGGAGCAGACCTAGATACGCGCTTAACACTGGTAAAGCTCCCTCAAGTAAGGGCTTCATCCCTCAAGGAACAGGTTCTTCTTCTACTGCAAAGCAGGAAAGCCCCGGCCAAACTGGTGTTGGTTTTGGGACTCATGGCAGTGTCCCTGATTGCAGTTCCTATGGGGAGATTGCACATGAGGCTCCTCCAATGGCTGCTGTTCACGCAGTGGTCGTTCCAGCAGTTACCCCTAACGCACGAGATTCTGATAAATTCTTGCAAGCGAGACCTCTCATGGTGGGTGTTCACTCAGGATCTCACTATGGGTCTTCCATTTGTTCTACCGAATCCGACGGCCACGATAACCACGGACGCTTCCCTGATAGGGTGGGGGACTTTTCAGGGAAGAACAGTCCAAGGGGAATGGTCCAACATGGAGTACAACCTGCACATAAATGTTCTGGAAATGAGGGCGGTGTTCTTGGCGTTGCAACACTTTCAAACCCTCCTACCTCTAGGAACAGTAGCAGTTCAGACAGACAACATGTCTGTAGTCTGGTACATAAACAAACAAGGGGGAACCAGATCTTACCCATTATGCAGAGAGGCCATGAGAATTTGGCAATGGGCAGAGTCCACGGGTCGCTTTCTGATAGCAACGCACATCCCGGGGTCATCCAACATCATTGCGGACAGGTTGAGCAGAGCCATCCTGTTACCTCACGAGTGGTCCCTCAAACTACAGGTGGCAGAAAGAATTTTCCGCAAATGGGGCCAACCTTGCTGCGATCTATTTGCCTCCCCGATGAATACCAAATGCAGAAGCTATTTTGCCCTTCTACCCCCTCCAGGGGATGTCCCCAGGGACGCACTGATGCACAATTGGCCCCCGGGTCTCCTTTATGCATTTCCACCTACCCCCTTGATTCCCAAATTTCTTCAGAAAGCCATGAACCTGGAAAGGACAATTATACTCATAGCCCCATTCTGGCCTCGACAGATATGGTTCCCCTTTCTTCGAGCCCATCAAACAGAGGAACCGTGGATCCTGGACCCAGTACCAGATCTACTGGCACATTCGTCGGGAGTTCCTCACCCGTCTCTTCTATCCCTCAAACTAGCAGCTTGGCTGCTCCACTTCCCCGCCTAGCCAGGTCTGATATACTTTCTCCGGCAGTTCAACGCATTTTGGTTGCCTTTCATAAGGCTTCCACTACAAAACTCTACAGGAGTAAATGGAAACACTTTGTGTACTGGGCATCTAGCCAACACTTGGACCCCCTGGTAGCTCCGTTACATAAAGTTCTAGAATTTCTATCCATCCTTTTCCACGAAGGAGCCTCTACTTCCACACTAAGAGTACAGTTGGCGGCCATATCCAACTTCCATGTTGGTGAGGACGGTTCTTCTATTATGTCCCACAGGCTTTGTAAGGCTTTTATGAAAGGTTCCTTCCATCTTTGACCGCCCGTCAGAGACCCTTTATTCCCATGGAATTTAAATTTGTTATTGTCGCAACTAATGTTGCCACCCTTCGAACCAGCCTCTTCTTGCCTCCTGAAGTTTTTGTCGTGGAAGACTCTTTTTCTTGTAGCGGTTACTTCAGCTTGGAGAGTGTCAGAGCTGCAAGCACTATCAGTTAAACCACCTTACTTAATTTTCCACCCAGATAGAGTTTCCTTACGAACAAACACGTTTTTCCTTCCTAAGGTATGTTCTGTCATAAATATTAATCAGTCCATTGAACTCCCTACTTTCTTCAAAAACCATACCAGCAAGTTGGAATATATGCTGCACAAGTTAGATGTCCACAGACAGCTAAGATTTTATTTGGACAGGACTAAGGATTACAGAAAAACAGATCAACTTTTTGTTGCATTTGCAGACAATAAAAAGGGCATGGCAGTTACAAAACGTACACTTTCTAAATGGCTTACTGATTGTATAGCTTTTGTGTATTCTAAGTCGAATCAGGCTTTGCCCACCAAACCTAAGGGCCATTCTACTAGATCCGTTTCCACTTCCTTGGCTCATGCAGCTCGCCTGCCTTTGGACACGATTTGTGCAGCAGCCACGTGGTCTAAACCACATACTTTCATCACTCATTATAGAGTTGACAAAGCCTCCAAAGACAGGACATCTTTTGGTTCCACTGTGCTCAGGAACGTTCTTCCATGAGTCACTCAAGGTGACGGAGCTAGGGACGCTACCCGTATGTAAGAACAAACGGCGAGATTGAACACTCTCACATAAAGAAGTTATGTTCTTACCATAACGTTCCATGTGGAGTGTTCATCTCGCCTTTGTTCTTACATTCCCCCCCTTCCCTCCCTCACGTGTTTGGAAGAACGAGTAGGACTAGAGTCTGGTCCACATGTCTTTACCTCTTCCAGGTATATTGCCTCTTACCTCATGGGGTATATTTCGTTACCCTTTAGTTAATTTATCAGTGAGATAGTGTCTCTGAATTTTTGTGGCGGTATGTAGCCTTAGCACCTCAGGTTTATGGTTGGTCTGGTTTGCTTGCAAACTAGATCTGAGTAATGGCAGGGAGGATTGTGGGATATAGCCTGGTCTCGAGCTTCTCTAAGATGCAGAGCTTTGCTATGCGGCCGACTCGGAGCCGAGGATCGGCTCCGAACCCGTGTGTAAGAACAAAGGCGAGATGAACACTCCACATGGAACGTTATTGTAAGAACATAACTTCTTTTTATCCACTGCAAGAGTGGCCTTTTCTCCTCCCTGTTGCTATCTGTTGGACTCCGAGATAGTGTCTGCTTTGCTATTAGGGTTTTCTCCCTGGGAGTACAAAATTGCAGCAAAGCCTGAAGTCTTTAAACAAGGAATGCATTTCAGCTCAAGAAACCTTTCCTTCTCCAACCTCAAATAGTGGTGCCTGGAAAATGATCTCTCCTTTGCTGCTAAGGTTTATCTTCTCTGCATACTAAATTGTGGCTCTTGGAGCAAAGCCTGAACATATTTAAGGTGGAAGATCCTTCAGCTGAAGACATTTCCCTGTCTCATTTACTGCTGCCAGAAGAAAAAAAAGTCTCCTTTGTTGTTAGTGCTTTCTATCTCTGCATACTAAATTTAGTCATTAAACAAGACATGTCCTTCAGCTTGACAAATCTTTTCCTTCACCCACCTCAAATAATTTTTCCAGGAAAGGTCTCCTTTGCTATTAATGTTCCTCCCTGAGTATACAAATGATGGAGTCAGCAGCAAAGCCTAACTTGTTAAATAGGGGATGTCCTTCACCTCAAGGTAACTTCTGTTCTTCCACCTCAGATCATGTTAGAGAGAGAAAAAGAATGAGAGAAGGTAAATGCAGACCATTTTATTTTGTATTGAATGTACAGTTGATTTAATTCTGAGATAAATGTTGTGTGTTTATGCAGCGCTAGGATTAGCAGCCGTTACTAATGAAAGCAGGGGTTCCACCACCCCCAGCATCATCTTAGCAATGGGTGCTAACCCTAATCCTGCCCCTTTCCTCATATCTAATCCTACACTTTAATGTCATTAAAACCTTCCCATAACACTGCCACTACACAAGACAGACTCAGACACACAAACAACATTACATGTATTCCCTGACATATATAAGAAAGGAACTTGACAACTCTACTAAGACAAACTGTTTAATGCAAAAACTAGGACAAACTGTTTAATGCAAAAACAAACCTTTCAGTTAAAAAAAAAAAAAAAAAAACTTCAGTGCGTCTATTCCCTAACCTAACCTTTTACCGTTACCCTAAAAAATACAAACTCCCACACCAACACACAGCACCTTTCCTTTATTAATCCCTAACCCTAACTCAGATTTACACACACACACACACACACACACACACACACACACACACACACACACACACTCTTACCTCCCAACCCCACTTACCTGTATCAACATTCCATACCATCAACATATCCACCATTCATACTGTTGGCATTAAATCACCCCCACACACACATTTGTCGGACAAAGGTACATTTGGTAAAACATAGAGGAACCATTTATATACACATATATACATACAGTGGATATAAAAAGTGTACAGACCCCTGTTAAAATGCCAGGTTTTTGTGATTTAAAAAAACGAGACCACAATAAATCATTTCAAAACTTTTCCCACCTTTAATGAGACCTATAACCTGTACAATTCAATTGAAAAACAAACAAATCCGTTAGGGGAGTAAATATAAAAAATAAAAAAAATGTACAATAAGCTGGTTGCATAAGTGTGCACACCCTTAAACTAATACTTTGTTGAAGCACCTTTTGATTTAATTACAGCATTCAGTCTTCTTGGGTACACACCTACCATCAATTAAAGAGACTGTGATTAACCCCAAATAAAGTTCAGTTATCCTAGTAGGATTTTCCTGACATTTACTCAGTTGCCTGCTGCAGCAAAAGTCATGGCTTGCAGAGAGCTTACAAAGCATCAAAGGGATCTCATTGTTGAAAGTATCAGTCAGAAGAGTACAAAAAAATTTCCACAGCATTGGATATACCATGGAACGCAGTGAAGACGGTCATCAAAAAGTGGAGAAAATATGGGACAACAGTGACATTGCAAAGAACTGGACATCCCTCCATAATTGATGAAAAGACAAGACGAAAACTGGTAAGGGAGGCTGCCAAGAGACCTACAGCAACACTGATGGAGCTGTAGGAATTTCTGGCAAGTACTGGTTGTGTACTACATGTAACAACAATCTCCTGTATTTTCCATATGCCTGGCCTATGAGGTAGAGTTGCAAGACAGAAGCCTTTTCTTACACAGAAAAACATCCAGGTCCAGCTAAAATTTGCAAAACAATACATTGTCTCCCAATAGCATGTGGGAAAATGTGTTATTGTCTGGTAAGACCAAGGTTTAACTTTTTGGCCACAATTCCAAAAGGTACGTTTAGTGCAAAAACAACACTTCACATCACCAAAAGAACACCATCCCCACGGTGAAGCATGGTGGTGGTGGCAGTATCATGCTTTGGGGTTGCTTTTCTTCAGCTGGAACTAAGGCTTTAGTCAAGGTGGAGGGAATTCTGAACAGTTCCAAATACCAATCACTTTTGACCCAAAACCTTCAGGCGTCTGTTAGAAAGCTGAAGATGAAGAGGAATTTCATCTTTAAACATGACAATGACCCCAAGCATACATTCAAATCAACAAAAGAATGTCTTCAGCAGAAGAAAATTAAAGTTTTGTAATGGCCCAGCCAGAGCCCAGACCTAAATCCAGTAGAAAATCTGTGACGTGACCTGAAGATGGCTGTGCACAAGAGATGGCCCTCACAATATGACAGATTTGGAGCGCTTTTGCAAGGAAGAGTGGGCAAATATTGCCAGGTCAAAATGTGCCATGCTGATAGACTCCTACCCAAGAAGACTGAATGCTGTAATTAAATCAAAAGGTACTTCAGCAAAGTATTAGTTTAAGGGTGTGCACACTTATGTAACCAGCTTATTATACATTTTTTTATTTTTTATATTTTTCCCCTAACAGATTTGTTTGTTTTTCAATTTAATTTTACAGGTTATAGGTCACATTAAAGGTGGGAAAAGTTTTGAAATGATTTATTGTGGTCTCTTTTTTTATATCACAAAAACCTGGCATTTTAACTGGGGTATGCACACTTTTTATGTCCACAGTATATTTTGGATAATTATGCAGCCTCTGCTTTTCTATAACCATACATTAATTTCATAAATCTGTGTGGTATCATGTGGTCTACAGCAACTGTTAGTTGATAAAATGTTTACTTGATCTTTTTGGGGGGTTTCTTTGTCTTAAAAGATAAAGATCCTACAACACTAAACCTGAATATGCACCCCCTTTTAAAGTAACTGATATATTTCTGTACAAGGATGGGAAAGCAGGAGTCCCACTATATTCACAGTGACTATGTAAGGATTTGTATAAACATCAGCCGAGTTAGAAGTGAGAAAAATTTACTTTACTTTTTAATGCATAGCCCCTAGAGACAAAGCAAAAGTTTACACACCATTTGATCTCACACCTCTCCTGTTAGAAAAGTATGCATTATACATCTCACTCAACTTCTGTAACATTTCTCTTTGCAATGGCATCATCCTGCTTGAGCAGAAATCCACTCTAATTAATCCTTGTCCAAAACCTTCTAGCCAGTCTTAGCCATACTGCATGCCCATTGCAAACTTAATCCTCTTAACCAAAGTGAGAGGAAAAAAACTATGGATTTTTTTCCCATTCCATCATTGATTCAGGCTTGTTTTCAACATTTCAGCAGCCCTTTTCCATGTAACAGACCTTATATTTAAAGGTATGGACAAAGGCTGCTTTAGAACTCTCATTACTATTTTAGGGTATCTACTCTCAGAAGCTGGAAAACCATGTTTTTATTCATAGTTTTATAATTTCTGCAGTGGTGATGCCCTTATGTTACTCAAAGTGACTCAGTGGTGAGAGACCTAGGCACACAGGTTGACAGCAGTCTTACCTTTGATCACCATGTCTCCACAATGGTAAGAGTTTCATTCTATATTGCTCATCTCATAAGTAAGGGCATTGCCTCCAGAAAAAAAGAAGATGTTAAGTTGTCAATCTCGCCTTCATTCTTGCTTGATGGGTTCGGAGCTGATCCTCGGCTCCGACTCGGCACTTGCTAAGCTCGAGAGTCACTTTTACCAGCTCGAGGCACCCCATATCCCATGATGCAAGGCGGTAAGTACCCAGATCTCGTTTGCCGCTTCGCTGATGAGGTCCTCCTTTTGCCAGCTCCTGGTAAGTGATTTATACACTACTGTTTTTGCCCCCTTTTCTTCTTAAACTTTAATTTTAATAGTTTTAGACTAATTTTAGTACCATTCTGACTAGAATTTCCCTATCTCCTTAAAACTTTTAGTCAGACCTTCTCCCATCCCATCCCCCCCCCTTGTTAGGGTGTGTGTGTGTGTTTATGAGAGATTAGTCTTTCCTTTTGGGATAATAATAATTTCTTGGACAGGTGTTGTGTGTGTGTGTTTTTTACACCATGTCTAAGGAAAGGGTCTCAGGCTTTAAGAAGTGTGACTCATGCTGTCAGAAGATGTCTCTGACAGACGGTCACACTTCTTGCCTGTACTGCCTGGGGCCTCTCCACCTGCAGGACTCCTGTGCTATATGTCATTCTTTTAGCCAGAGAGTCCTGCAGGAGAGAAAAAATAAATTGATTTTGAGGGGCCTTCTTAAACCGGAGGGCTCTCCGGCTAAGTCGGCCCCGACTAAGACTTCTAAGTCTTCCAAGGCCCAGGCTTCTGTTCCTAAGCCTGCGGCCTCGGTTCCGACTCTTTCAGAGTCAAGATCGGCTCCGGCTGGAGCCGATCCTAGTTTACACAAATCCTCGGCACCGATGGCTATCGGTGCCGATACTGGTTCGGTCACATCGGTGTCGGCTCCGACTGGCTCCGACCACCATGTGGCCCAGGCTTCGGTGTCGGCGCCGACCGGCGCCGACACTGTTACTTTTGTGTCTGTATCGGCTCCGGCTGGAGCCGATACATCGAGACCTTCCGTCGGCGCCGAAAAGTTGTCGGCTCCGACAGCATCAATGGTTTCGTCGGCTCCGATGGTTCCTTCGAGGAAGAGGTCCAGGTCCCCTTCATTGGAACCGATACTTTCGGCTCCGGCCTCTCCTCTCGGAACGGAGCCATCGGAGCCGATCATCCAGGTCATCCAGGCTTTCTGACCATGATTTAGAGAGGGTGGTCAGTAGATTATTAAAATCACAGGCACTGGCCCAGATGCTACATAGTTCGTCTCAACAGACGACTATTAGTCCACACCCCATTGCAGTTCCTCCTTCGACTCTTCCCCAGAGTTTGGAGTTGGAGTCTTCGGGAATGGTTTCTGCTACGGCTGAGGGACAGATACCCCCTTCTGCTCCTTCAGCCTCTACTCTTATCTCCTCTTCGAGACCTTCCTTAGAGGGATTCGGTGGTCGGGCTTCCCTGGTCTCCTCCCACGGGGTGAGTGGCATCGGACCCTTGTCTGACCCCACTCTTCCCCTTGGAGCCTCGGCCTTGGTGAGCTCGGCTCCAGCATCTGCCTCGGAGCCTTCCCTTTCGGTGGGTCCTGGAGTTCCTGGTTCTTCGGAACGGGTTCTCTCGGACCTCCCTGGGAGGGGAGCCTTCGAGGTGATGAAGAGTGTGCTGGCCACTGGACTCAGCCAGCAGTCTGTTCCCTTAGCTCCTCCCTCTATGGTGCCTGTCGATATCTCTGCCACTTCTCTTGCTCCCGGACCCAGAGATCCTCCGCCTCAGGTTTCCCCACTGGGAAGAACCCCCTCTTCCGAGGATTCTCCTGATCAGTCAGGAGATCCTCCGCGAAAGAGGACCTGTAAGAGGAAACACGTAGACTCCCCCGAGTCTATCACTTCAGATACTGACTTAGATGAGTCAGAGGGATCCCCAAGATCCCCTCTGAGGATGTCTCCTTTCAGACATCCTAGAACTCCTTAGACAGAGGGAAACTGGCCCACCAATAATCCCTCTGAGGATGAGTCAGTATACCTGGAGGCGTTTGGATCTCGGCCCTCCACCTCCTGGGTGTCTCCGCCTTCGACCCCTTATGCAGGTTATTGCTCGAAGGCGTGGGCTGCTCCTGACTCTGTAGAGCCAGTCCCTAGGAGGCCTTCTAACTTTATTACTGCCCCGTCGGACAAGCAATTCCTCACGAAAGGTGTCCCTGCTGATGCCATGGTGGTGGCGGCTGCCACTAAGAAGGAACTTGCAGATCCTTCCGTACCTGTCCATCCTCCTAATAAGGACTCTAGGACCATGGATAGGTATGGTAAGCGGATGTTCTCTTCAGCGACCTTTGCTATGCGTTCGCTGAACTACCTATGTCACTTCACCAGACTCCAGAGGGATATCCTTAAGGAGCTAGGTGAAGTAGTACAGGATCCTACAGCTGCAGGGGCTCAAGAAAAAATTGCTTCGCAGCTAGGATCCCTTAATTCTATTGCTAACTCCTCCATGCGACTGATATCATATGCTGCAGATGGAGCGAGTAGGGCCACAGGTACAGGTGTAGCTCTTAGACGCCAAGCCTGGATGCGGCTCTGTAATTTTGCAGATCCCTTTAAGGCGTCCTTCACAAACTCTCCCTTTGATGGGTCAGCTTTGTTCAGCCCTCAAGTGAAGGAAACGTTGACCAGGTGTGAGCAGGACGGCAAGACTCTTTCTGCCGTAGGGGTCCGTTTTTCCACCCCTTCTAGACCTTACCCCAAAGGGCAGAAGGGTGGCAAAATGTGGTTCCTCAAATCCCAAGGAGTCACGCCGGATTCACGTGGTCAGTTTACCCCTAGAGGCAGAGGGGGTAACAATAACAGACGCCGCTCTAGAGGCAGAGGGGGTCCACAAAACCAGGGAAGCAGAGAGCCTCTCTCTGACAAGCCCTTTCAGCATCCCTGAGGTGTTGCCCGGCTGTCCATCCTTGGAGGCAGTCGGGGGAGACTATCGCTGTACCCAGAAGCCTGGCGTTCCCTCACTCAAGACAGATGGGTACAGTCGATCATATCCGAGGGTTACAAAATTCCTTTCGAGGAAAGTCCTTTCTATCACTCAAATTCCCTTCCAGATGTACCACCCGGTCTAAGGGAGATTGCAGAGTTAGAAGTCTTAAAACTACTGCAAAAAAGAGCCATTCAGCCAGTTACAACAGATCATTCAGAGCCCCGGGAAGATGTCCCATTCGATTCTCAACTAGAGCGTCTTCTGTGTGGAGATATGCGTGAATGGGCATACCTTCGTTGAAGGTTGTGCATCAGAGCTGGCAACTCGGCACGTAAAAATCTACTGCCAATCATTAGCGGACCGGAGTTCTGCTGTGGTGACCCCTTAACCGAGAAAAACCCGAAAGACACAACAACAACATTTACTGTTTTTGCTCAGACTTGGACTAATTTTTTTGAGCTGGTCAGCTATAACTGACAGTACGTTCACACACACGCACACACACACACACACACACACTGGCCTGTTTAATGACTTTATTTTCTTACAGGTGTAAATGTCTGAGCTCTAACTACCCCTTAGTAGGCTACACAATGTCACAGATAGACTGCATGACAAATACCTCAAAGAAATGATAGCAGAACTTAAGAAAACACTGTTGTGAAAATGAAAAGCTTGAGGCAGAAATTAGTGAGACTGTTCACTTAAATTATATATTTATATGTGATGGCATTGGGGTAGATGAAAGGGAAGCAGTTTTTGATTAGAAAAACTTGATTTTTGGAATGAGTTGTCATTTATGAAAGACTGAGGCTTCCAAGCCCTCATTGCTACTACAAAAATATTTCCATATCAGCTTTTAACATTAAAGCTTAATCTGCTGCTCTGAATCTCAAGTCAGCATGTTCAAGTTCCATTTAGAAACTCCATCTTATCCAAAAGTGTTCTTTAGGTTGTGGTCCATCTGAGTTCCATCCTTGGTCACATACTCCTTTTTCATCAGTGGGCTTCCCTGGGACTTCCCTCAGATCAGCATGTTTCTTTAGGCTGATAATCTTCTTAAACTCAAATGAAGCTGCCATAATTTGCCATGTTTCATACAATCAGAATTCACCATATTTGCAAATGGTTAAATAAAAACAGCTTCTCAGAAAACAAATCTGTGATCTTTGGCACAAGTCAAAGATTTGCCTTACCCACCTCCTTCAAATCCATGCCCCCTTAGCAATTATTTTTTTGCCAGAGTATTCTTATAAATATCTAGGTATAGTATTTGATCCCTCACCATTTTTTCACAGTTACACTGGCCTATTAATTTCAAAGGTTCTTTATCAAGTGAACGTGACGTATTATCTCACCAGTCATCATACACTTGAAGCACAAAAACCCATTGCAAAAATGTATTCTTAATTATAAGTTTTAATACTGATATATTTTCCTTGCTTTCTGCAACTGTGTGGCAGTTCTTGTCTACTCAAAGGACATTACACAAAATAGTTAGCTTTGTTATCCTTTCTTATATAATGACACATCATTATTTACTGCTCAGCTCTTGTCCACCTTTCCATTTACCAAAATATCTACATTCCTCTTTGCTTTTCTTACTCATAAACTCATCTATTCAAATTTTTGCTCATCCGTATGTTAAAAATCTCTTCTTACTATTCCTCCTCTGTACTCAGATCACTGGTTCTTCAGCACTCTGGGGATCCTTTATTATATCAGCAAGTATAAATACAAATATTTTTTACCTAACTCATTTAAAAAAAATTCCTAAACTTTCTAAATGAGATAGTAATTCTCAGCTAATTAACTCCACAATTTTTTCTTTTCTCTGAATGAGCTAGTAATTCTCAGCTAATTAACTCCACAATTTTTGCTTTTCTTCATCTTTCTCCACTTTGCCTCCCTTATATTTCAAATACGTTAGCTTGTTTTTGCATTTCATATACTCATTACTCTCTGTACTGTAGTTACATGAAAGATTTTGGATACATTTCTAGTGCATTCAGTGGCCTTTATTGCTACATTTTCTGCTTTAAATCAAAAACTGTCAAAACATATCACTCTTAATTAGTATGCAATATATTTACATTTAGTCTGGGTCCACTGATCAGTTTAACAAATGGTAAATATTAATGAAGTAATTAATTAAGCCATTAATTGGTGGACAAGAAGGATGTGGTTTCATGCTGTGAGGTCTCAGACTGTGCAGAAGATCTTCCTTTTTCTAAACGAAGACTCCTATAACTGATGTGATAGCAAGGTCCTGATCTCTCCAGTTCCCATGGCTGTTTTTTTTTTGAGGTGATTGAAGTCACCGTGAAGACTTCACCCAAAATAATCTGCAAAGTGGAAGAGGTTCTTCCTTTAGGCAAGCAAATGCCTTGTGCCTCTGTATTTGGTCAGGGCATATGTGTCAGTTAATGACCTTCTGGAGGTCAGGACTCTCTTCCTGAATTTTACTGATCAAGCAATTCATTATAGGGGTCCTACATCTCTGCTTGACTTTGAAGAACCCCTTTCCTCAGTGGTGCATGAACATCATGATTGATACACCTGCGTGTTCACCATTTGAACTTGCTGGTTCAGCAGTTTTGAATTTTTTTTCTGTGAAAATGCTTTTTATTTGTGGTCAGCACCTCTGTCTAAGGAATCTCAGTGCTTCACAACCTTTTCTGTAGGAAACCATGTTTGTTTTTTTGTTTTTTTCACAAAACTCAGATGTCCTTTAGAATGTAGTGATATTTCCTCCAGAAACTGCTGCTGTCAGATGTATCCTTATACCAGCCTGATTTCCCTATTTTCTCTGTGGGGCCAAAAGAAACAGGAGAAAAAGCCCTGCATACATTGCACATGCAATACCAGTTCTGATTCCTCCCAAACTAAGTGCATAAGTTTAAGAAAGCAGAACAGATGTATACCTTCTTCACTGTGAGAATGGTAGAAGGGCCAGCAGTGATGTGCCTACTCTTTCCAAGCTGATCGTCAGCTGCTCAGCTGTATTAACTTTTGCTCTTAGCATGTGAACAACTGTTAGAAAATGCTGCTCTCGCATGACAGTCTGCCAGAGGTGCAGCTGCTTTCAGTGCTTACTTTTCTGCATTGCAGACATTTGCTCAACAACCACTGGGTCGTTAGCTCACACCTTTCCCAAGCAGCATTGCTTTGACCGTGACTCAAATGCTGCTTAGACCGTGACTCATACCTCCTTTATCTATTTACTTCAGGTTTCAGCCTCTTGATCCTTCCTTATCTGTCATCCTGCTTCTTTTATTCAAAGATTTTTTACTAGAAGAACAGATCCCGGCTATTATCTGTATCAGCTGATCTATAAAGTAATCTTCTTCAGTGGGTCACAAGAACTCTCCTACCATCTTCCTGTGCTTGGCAGCTCCTGTGTTTAGCATCCAGTTTAGTAGTTCCCTTTAAGTTGGGTATGCATGTATTTATATGCAGTAGTAGTAGTGCAAGCTGCAAATTTTAATTCATTTTCTTGATTTTCGGGAAGCATGTTCACTCACTAATTGTGGGGAGAGCATCTATTTGGATCACAGAATAGTCTTGTTTCTTCAAAATGTACATGATGTCACAGCATGAACTGGCAAAGGATGTCTGTGCCCCCCTGTCACAGGGAATTCCGAGAAAATTTTCAGAATTCAAGAAAGATGTAAAGATAATCTCAGTTGGTATCCTAGAGAGATGTATCTCCTGTTAAGGCAGTCAGTATAGTAGGAATATTGCTTTGTCTGAGATACAGATTTGGAGGACATTTTGAAAGATTTGGGATGTAATATTTGCTAAGAAAGATACGTTGTAAGATAAAAGAAATAAGTTAAAGAAAAAGCAGCAGTGAAATGGAGGGCACAGTAGAGCTGTAGATTGAGTGTATGGGAAGGGGCAGCTGTCCCAGGTGTAAGCTGATAGGAGGCAGTCACCACTGTTGAGTGTGTTGATCAGACCTTGCAGGTCAGTTGTGCGATTACTTCTGCTAGGTGGCAGTATCAATCGTCATTTAAGAGAAACAGTCTCAACCATGGCTGCTTAAATAATTTACTTGCTGTGTGTGTGTGTGTGTGTGTGTGTGTGTGTGTGTGTGTGTGTGTGTGTGTGTGTGTGTGTGTGTGTGTGTGGTATTTTTTAATGAACTGTAGCAAGGAGCTAGTGTAACTCTGCCACAGTTTCTGAAATTATGTAAAAATGTAATAGCTTTTTGCAAGGATGACTTTATTTTTATTTAGTTAGTTATTTTTGAATTAAGTTAACTGACAGGACCCAGCTTGGAAGTGGATGACATGGCAGTAAGGAGGAGGAACCTGGACATCCTGTGTATCTAGGAGACAAGGTAGAAGAGCAGTGCAGCAAACGACTTGGCATGAGATCTAGAATCTGCTGCTCAGGGAGGGGACAGACTAGAAATGGTGTGGGAATTGTGATGGAGGAAATTCTTCTGAAGACAGTGAGGGGTGAATTTAGAATTAGTGCAATATTCATGGCAATCAGACTGTAGTGTAAAGATAGGATAGAATTCATAATCTCAGCCAGTGCTACACAGCAGAGTTGGTGATAGGTTCATAGGTGTTTACTAGGCTAATGACCACAAGGACCTTTTTAAGCCCAGCTATCCATCCTAAATCTCTTGACAAGTTTTGGTACCCTTAATAAGTGTAAGCAGGAGCTTGGGAGATGAAACATTTACAAGCAGGGACCTGGGGACTGAACCGTTTACATGTTTCCTGTGTCCATTAGAGACATAGATGCTGTACCAGGGATGAATTTCATTTCCCCCATCCAGCTGTCCAAGTTACACTTGAACTGGATTAGGGAGGAGCTCTGCTTACATGGATGAGGAGGTTGTTCCAGAGAAGGGGTAGTCTCTAGGTTACATACCTGTTTCTCCAGCAGGTCCTGTTTATATCACAGGCAAGGTTTAAGTCTTTAGCATGGGTATTTATAGTGCTGTTGTTTTGTAGGTATGCAGGAAGTCCATCAGGATGAGGTCTGATAGTCCCTTGTATGCCAGGCATACATCTCTCCTCAACAGCATGTAGGAGACAGAATATAGAGCTCGAGCCTTGAGGCAATCTGCATAGGACATGTTGCTTATGGTTTGTCGTCTTTTTAGTGAGGAACCTCTGTGGACATTTCAATTGCTGGATATACCCAATTAAGTACATACCAAAGAATTCATTGTATTCAATGATAAGTCTGATGAATGCTGAATACAGTAGAACAATGACTTAATTGGAGCTAGATGCCATGCTTTTATTCATAAGTTTGACAACATAGAAGGATTTCCTCAGTACTATAAACACATAATGGTCAAAGAATAGATTACTGTATCCCAAGTCCCTGACTACTAGGTCAACTCTTAGGGGTGTGTTGTAAGTGTGATAGTTACCAGGGATGGATGACTTACCGAAGGATACTGTTATGCATTTCTCGACATTTAGTTTTAGTCCATGGCTGTGACACCAGTTGTTTGTTTGATCGTAACGAAAGGAGTGCATTCAGAGAGCAGTTGTAGGACCTACTAGATAAAGCAGGAATCAGTTTGTGTTGATAATAGGCAACGTGATTGCTTATATTGGGACATAAGGAACAGGACATGAGGACTGCTTGGGTCCACATGAGTGGGACAGCAAGAATAAAGGAGAGGCTATTTTATACTTCTGTCTGGGAAATGAAAAAAGAAAAAAAAGAAAAAAAGAATTCCCTACCTAGCAATTTCTCAGTTCTCTGTAATCTACTTCTCTGTGGTGATATGCATCCTAACCCTGGGCCTTCCCCCACCTATTCTCACCCTCCTAATTCCCCAAACTCCACAAAATGCGTAAACTTCACCACAATTAATCTCCAGAGCATTAGAAATAAAATTCCTCAACTGCATGCATGACTAAACCAGCATAAACCAGATTTTACCTCCATCACTGAAACATGGCCAAAACGTTACATCAAAGATTCTGAATTTCTACCTCCATACTATTCCTGCCTCCAAGCCGATAGACTCCATAAAAAAGGAGGTGGCATTGCCTTACTATTTCCAAGCACCTTTACAGTTATTCCATATCCTAAACCTATTCCCCTCTTTCTCACTGCAGAGCTGCTTGTTACCTTCCTAAAACTTAACTGCAAAAGCCTTTGCATCATAGTTATATACATTCCCCCCAGGCAGTAATACTCCTATTCTAGAAGAAAATTCTTGCCTGGGCAACCAACAATATAAAAAGCAAAACTATCATTCTAGGTGACATAAGTATCAACTGGCTAGACATCTCCAATAATAACCCCTCTAGCAAAATCAACCTTCACATTTATTCTCAGCTAATCTCCGACATTACCAGACCTGGCAACATCAAAAACTAGGGCTCAACCTTGGATTGGATATTAGTTTCCAATCCTGACAAAATTCTTCCTCTGGCACACTCCCTGACAGTATCAGCAACCACTCCCCAGCATTCATAATACGCAAGTCCACCTCTATTCCAAACATGCCCCAGTATAGATACACCAGAAATGTATCCCCCTTCTCCCGAAATATCCTCAATGACATCCTGCTGAAAACTAATTGGAACCCACTTAAATGTCTTCCACTTAATGAAGCTGTAGAATTCTTTAATTCTACATTTCTCAGGATTCTAAATAGTCTTGCCCCACTCAGACTAAAGAGAATCAAAGCAAAACATGCTTGCTGGCTTGCTAAGTCCACAAAGCAGGTCATGCACTCTAGGGATAAAGCCTGGAAAGAAAACAAAACTCCTTCCAACCTTATACAATACAAACAACTACGCAATCAAGCCCAAATGTTTAGTCATCAAAAACAAAAAAGAATACTTCCAAGCTATCTAAGACCAGCACAAACAAAATCCCAAGAATTTCTCGGGAGCAGTCAGCTCCCTACTCCATCAAGGAACAAACACCCCATGCCCAAACCCAGAAAAAACTCCCTGAGAGCTAGCCTCATTCTTTAATAAATACTTTATTGACACCATTGTTAATCTCACTACTACATTCCCACAAGCCACACCATCAGAACATACCTCAGCAAATCCTCTACCCATCTTCTCTCTATCACCCATTCCTACATCTACCATACAAAAACTTCTCCTTAAACTAAAACCATGTACCAATGCTCCAGATAACTTACCGGCAGGATACCTGCAACTAGCAGCCCCCTCCATTGCATATCCTATCAGCATCCTCCTTAATAGGCCTATTCACGAATCCTATATACCAGATATCTGGAAGAAAGCATTTGTTATCCCTCTACATAAAGGCAGCAATAACTCTGACATCTCAAACTTCTATCCTATCGCCATTCTTTCCCACTTATTTAAAATACTTGAGAAGTGTATTCATACACAGCTCCTGAGTCATCTGATAAAACACCAAATGCTTTCCCCCACTCAATATGGCTTTAGGCCCAGACATACCACCAACACCGCCCTTATTTCTGTCTTAGAAACAGTAAATAGAGCTCAGGATGCGGGCTCCTTGGTATCTGCACTCTTTCTTGATTTATCAAAGGCATTCGACACCTTTTCCCACTCTCTACTGCTTACCAAACTCTCCAACCTCAACGTATCTTCCCCCACCCTTCAATGGTTTATTAACTATCTCAGCAGTAGGCATCAGTAGACCATATGGCAGCACTCTTCCATGCGAGCTTGACTTGACTGCCATTTTGTTGTTAACTGTTGAGATGTAAGCTAGTATGTCTGTGTAGTCTGTCTGTTGGTCAGTTTGTTTATATTTTGTAAAGCTGCTATCCATCCTGATGTGTTTGTGTAATAAAGCATATAAACGAATGACCCCACCTGTTCATCATCTATATTAGAGAGAGACGAGCGACATGGTGTAAGAAATGGGATGTCTTAAAAGGACATGTGGCCAGAAAGGAATCCAGATTCTTCAGCTCGAGACCGAGAGGCACTCCGTTAACACTGGAGGAATATATAGGAATGAATCATCCCTACTGCACGTACAACTCACAAAACAGGCAAGAAACAAATTTCAGGTATTAAAACTTGATCAAGCTATTTCTTATTCGCAAAATATGAAACAAGGCATTCAGAATGCTCTAAACAAATTTAAAAGTAATAGAAATATTTGATATTATGATATATTAGAAATATTGAAAATTAGTACGGAAAATGTTTGAAATAAAGTCCGAATCGCATGAAATGAATAAAATAAGGGAAACAACTGCATTTTTTTGCAAAGCACTACTTTTTCGCATTAATCAAAGTTATTCAACTTGTCTGAAGTGTTTGCATGTTTGTGCAGTATTACAGTACAGTTATTTCACAAAATACAGCCATTACAGAGCATATTTCACAGAGTAAAACATTTCAAAGAGTTTTGTTGTTCATTTGAATGTTATTACAAGTGCTGGCTGTGTGCATGTCTGTACATAGTTACAAGAGCCATATTTTTCAGTGTGTTTGGACATAATTTGTCGGCATGAAAGACGGATTTCGAAATCCAACTCCACTGTTTGATGAAAATATTGCAGAGAACTGGAGAGTGTTTGAGCAAGAGTACGATATTTTCATACAGGCTGCATTTTCTGATAACGATGACTGTACAAAGGTATTTATTCTGCTTAATTTAGCTGGTTCATAAGCCATAGAAAGGGAGCATTCATTTGTGTATGTACCTGCTATCTTTGTAGGAGAGGGGGAAAACTATCATATAGTTGTACAGGCTGAGTCAAGGGAACACCCTGAGTGCTTAAAATGTAAATTTAGAGAAATGTGTAACCACCAAATGAATGTTACAATGGAAAGGCACGTATTTTACACAAGGAATCAAAAGCCTGTTGAAACTTTTGCAGCATATATAACTGATTTGAGAATCAAGGCTAAAACATGCAGATTTGGTGATTTAAGGGAAGAGTTGATAAAAGACAAACTTATGTGTGATATTACAGATGATGCTGTAAGAAAGATTTTGCTTCGTGACAGTGATTTTACTTTGAATAAGGCCATTGAGATTTGTCAGATATATGAGCGTAGACAAACGCACACAAATATGCTTATTAATGAGAGATGCATGCTTCCCGTAACTTCTAAAGCCCATGTTGATGGTATGCAGCATCTGGTTAACAGAAACAGGCCCAAGCACATGGCTGCAACTATAAATCTTGAAACACTCACAGTGAAGGAGTGCTGTGGAAACTGCACACTCTCAGTGAATATAAGAGTGAGTCAGCAAACTCAAAGCATATACCCCTCCCAGTTTCATAGCCATCTGTCTTAAATATGGAGAAAGTCATGAGCCTAAAAGGGAAAAATGTTTAACTTTTGGTCTGCAGTGTCAGAAATGTAATAAGTGAAATCATTTCAAAAAGGTTTTGTAAATCAAAGGGCACACATTCTTTTATTAAAAGGGAACATTCAAAGAAACAGGTAGATCATTTTGAAAGCTGCAACTCTACTCTTTATGTTGATGGTGTGTCAGTGCTTAATGAAACAGTCAGTGCAGTAGAGTTAAAGGCAAAGAATGAGGTATTTTGTACTGTTCAGATAAATGGAAGACCCATAGAGCTCAAAGCTGACACAGGTTCAAAGTGCAATGTTATGTCTGCAGAAACATTTGCTAGAGTATGTGCTGGTGAGAAGCTTGATTTGGCAAAGTGTGTGAAGCTTGTTGCTTATGGTGATGAAGAAATTCAGACAGAAGGCTCAGTAGTACTTTCATGTTACTCTGCTGAGAGAAGCTACAACTTATTTTATGTGGTCAAAAGGCACGTTCGGTCATTATTAGGGCTCAACGACAGTTTGAAAATGGGACTGCTTTCATTTAATAAGGAAGTTTATCATGTTAGCTTAAAAGACCACAGTTCCGATTTCACCCATTATATTTTCTCTACCTATTCTGATCTTTTCGTAGACAAACTAGCAAGCTTCCAGTTGTGTACTCCATTAAGTTAGACCCAGATGTCAGTCCAGCTGTCAGACCAGCTCAAAAAGTTCCAGTAGCTATGCAGAACAGTGTCAAAGCCGAATTAGACAAAATGGTGCAACAAGGTCTAATTTGTCCAGTCAATGAACCAACTAAATGGGTATCTTCCATGATGGTAGCTCATATGAAAAGCTCAGATGATATCAGAATACGTATTGAGCCACGATATTGGAACAAGGCACTGAAAAGACCTCATCAGCCAATGTGGACAGTCAAAGAAGTCACAGCTATGATGCCAAATGCCACTGTTTTTTCTGTCTTAGATTCAAAGAGTTCATTTGGGCAAATTTTGCTTGACAAGAAATCCTCATTGCTCACTAAGGTCAGTACTCCATTTGGCAGGTACAGATTTTTGAGAATGCTATTTGGGATAAATATTGCCAGTGAAGTCTTTCAGCGTGCAATGGAGCAAATTGTTTTCTGGGTACCCCTGTGCTATTATAGTAGATTATATTCTAGTAGGAGGTAATGGTGAAGCTGAGCATGACAGAAACCTTGGGAAAGTTCTGGAAAGAGCTTGTCAAGTGAATCATAAGCTGGATGCTAAGAAGTGCAAGTTCAGGCTACAAGAAGTTGGTTATGTTGGTCATTTGTTCATCAGTTCAGGCTTATGACCAGACCCTTCCAAGCAAATAGCTATTCTTGAGATGCCAGCTCCAGACAATGTTCAAGCCCTTCAACTTTTTCTTGGCATGGTTAACTACCTAGGCAAGTTCATTCCAGACTTAAGCCAACTACCAGCACCACAAAGAGAGCTGACATGTAAACATGTGTCCTGGTCATGGTTGGAACAACACCAAAGAGCATTTGATGTCCTGAAACACAGAATTGCCAGTCCACCAACTCTCGGATGCTATGATGTTCACAAACCAGTTACTCTTTCCTGTGATGCTTCGAAATTTGGTCTTGGTGCAGTCCTTCTCCAAGAGAGTCAACATGTTGCCTATGCATCCAGATCTCTAACGCAAACTGAGATTCAGTATGCTCAGATATTGAAAGAACTTTTGACAATTGTGCTTGCATGTTCAAAGTTCCATGATTATATTTATGGTAGACCTATTCAGATTGAAGCAGAACACCAATCTCTAGTTACTATTTTGAAAAAGCCTATGCATCCAGCTCCAGCCAGATTGCAACATATGAGGCTGAGATTGCAGAAGTACAATTTCAATATTGTCTACACGAAAGGCAACCTTCTTTATCTTGCTGATAACATTATCCAGATCTCACAGAAGTACCACGGGAGAGCATGAGAATGAGAAACTTGATTTTGAAGTCATGGAAGTGAGTAATTTTTTTCCACACGTCTTGTTGAATTTAGAGGTCATACAGCCTCAGCTCCTGTTTTACAGAAGCTCAACCACTTTATCAAAGATGCCTGTCAAAGCAATCTAATTTACGTCAAGAAGTGCAACCTTATTTTCCTTACAGAGATGAGATTTTGTCTAATAATGATATTGACAGTAAAAGTCCTAAAGTCATTGTTCCAAAGTCTTTGCAACAAGAGTATATTACTATCTTGCATTGTGGCTATCCAGGAACCAATTCTACAAAACGGTGGACTAGAGGACTAGTGTTTTGGCCTGCTGTATCACAAGACATTGAGAAAGTACTTTCGTCTTGTTCTGTATGTGATAGTACAAAGCCACATCAACAGAAGGAACCACTTCAGCTAAACCAGATTCTTCAACTATCTTGGTCAACAGTAGCCACTGATATTTTCAAGTAGAATGGTCAACATTACTTGGTGTTAGTAGAATCCACTTGGTTCGAGATTGACCTACTTCCTAACCTAGCATCCAGTAGTAGTAAGATGAAGCATGATTTTGCAGTCTATGGTAGTCCACACAAAGTTATTTCTGACAATGGTATGCGGTTTACTAGCCAACAATTCAAAAGATTTGCTGAAGTGTAGGACTTTACTCATGTCACAAGTATTGCTGAGTATCCAGAGTCAAATGGTTTGGCAGAACGTGCAGTTCAAAGTGCAAAACAGTTACTTGAGAAGTCGAAACGAGACAGTAGTGATGTTTTCCTGAATCTCTTGAATCTCAGAAATTTTCCTTATGATAAACATCTTGGTTCACCTGCCCAGAGACTTCTGTCGAGACAAACCAGAACTACATTACCAATCAGCAATAGTTTATTGGTTTCAAGTGCTAAGAATAACAGATCTGTGAAAGCCCATCTGTTAAAGAAACACTTAACCCAGAAGTCTTATTATGGTAAGTCCAACAAACCAGTCAATCCATTACGTGAAGGGGAGAGAGAGAGAGAGTGAGAATGCAAACATGCAAAAGTTATGATTGGATTGGAGTTGTGAAGAGTATTTGCCAAGAGCTGAGATAGTACATTGTAGAATTGCAAGAAGCAGAGTTTAGGCAGAATTTCAGCACCTAACCTGTGAGAAAGACACTTTTTCTCAGCATGAGTTGTCCAGTGTTTCATTTCCTGAGAACGTTCCAGTAAATATCCCTGTTCCTGAGATAAATCCTGAAGTTCCTGATAGGGGTTGTTCACAGAAGACTGTCCCTGTTGCTAAACCCAGTTCTGAGTACTATGTTACTAGATCAGGCTGCATTTCCAGACCATGTTAGAGATATACGGCAACATGGCCATGAACATTGTGTTTGTTTCTAATGTCTGTCTTATTGCATGTTGTATTCTAATGTCATTTCATTGAAGACAATCTATTTAAGAGGGAGGATGTAAATCAGTGTGTGTGTGTGTGTGTGTGTGTGTGTGTGTGTGTGTGTGTGTGTGTACAGCTTTAAGAAACTTTCTAGGGGCTTGCACAAGTGTATAAATACTGAGCACGTGCAAGCCTGACTGCCATTTTGTAGTTAGCTGTTGAGATGTAAGCATATATGTCTGCATAGTCTTTTAATCAGTTTGTTTATATTTTGTAAACCTGTTATCCATCCTGATTTGTTTCTTTGTAATAAAGCATATAAACGAACTACCCCACCTGTTTGTCATCTTTATTAGAGAGAAACGCGCGACAGTGGCCAACACATGGTTTGGCAAGAGAGAGAGAGTAATAAGGTCAAATCTAAGAGTGGTCAGCATGCAACTCTGGTAGACTTCCTTCTCATAAGGAAAGGGCACCGGGGTAGAATCAGAGATTGCAAAATCATCCAGAATGAAACAGTTGGCCCACACCACTGATAACCACATTAAGTTGTAAGCAGTGGTCAGAGAAGGCTCTGAGGTGAACAGAGAGACTAGGCTGAAGACTTGGACATTGACTGGAGTGAACGCACAAGAGTTAAAGGGAATACTCTTTCATGCATCTCAGGAAAAAGAAGTAGGTGGAGTTGAAGAAGAATGACAGCTTCTCAAAACAGCATGTGTGAGGGCTATAGATCAGATATGCTGCCAAGCCAGTTATGGAATTTAAGTACATAAGGAAATCTGGTGGTGAAATGCAGAAGTCCAAGAAGTTATCAAAAGAAAGGAGGAGTGCAGGAAAAAGTGAGAGAAAGAAAAGACAGACCAGGCTAAGAAGGAATACTGATGGCTGACAAAGAGGCTATGAGAGGTGTCACAGAATCAAAGAACAAGGCATCTGTGGCACTTTTATTAGCTTCTGAAAATTAACTCAGCAGATGGGACAAAGAAGCACTTATCAGTTTACAAGGCAAAGATAAAGAAGATAGTTATCAGACACCATTCATTAGGGTTGACAGCAACAGTCTGCTCACCCATCTATAGAACACATCAAAAGCAGAATGGAGGAGTGCTTCCAGCAACGCATTAATGAAGAAAGCCTCTCAGAAGCTGTACTGCCCCATCCACAGCCTATGATGAAAGAGGAAGAGACCCCTCCCCCGCTCTGAAGTAGTAGGAGCAGTACTAAGGTGAATGAACTCAGAGAAAGCAGGAGGCCGAGATGAAGACATGGCAGATGTGGTCAAGATATTGGGTGAGTTTGGTGAGAAGTGGCTCCTGAGATTAGTCTGGAGAGAAGGGCATATCCCAGATGACTGCAGAACAAGCATTCTGCTGAATGCATACAAGAACAAAGGGAACATTCACAACTGTGGGCAATACAGCAGTATCAAGCACCTGTCACACTGTATGAATATGCAGAGTAGTAGAATGTAATATAGGCATTTCTATATTTCGAGAAAGCATGTGACAGCATCCCAAGAAAGCTGATTTAGATAGTCCTGCTACAGCTTGAAGTCCTGGAAACAATGTTAGAAGTAGTGCAGACCATGTACAAAGATCTGATTCACATACAGACAATGTTCAGGGGGATTCCCATTGGGAGTGGGTGTGCATCGGGGATCAGCTGAGAACCCACTGCTGTTCGTATTGGTGATGGACTATATTAGCAAACAGGTTGGGGAGGGACAGATCAGCAAAGCTGATGTGTGCATACAGTGTGGCATTACAGAGAGACTCTGAGTAGGAACTTCAGCAAATGATAAGGGAATGAAATGCAAAACTGAACTCTAGCATTATCAAGAGGTTCATTCAAAATCTAAAGCTGTCAGAAATATGACCTTACTTGCATTCTTTTAGCGTAACCTTGAACAATTGATAGGAAATCAGAAAATCTGAAGTAGAAACTTAATTTGTCAGCAACCTGTGGGATACGGATCCGATCTCGGATCCGAGCCGGCAACTTCTATCATAGCATAGATCCGAGCTCCTAGCTCCTCCCCTTACCCATAATCCCCTGCCTACCCTAACTGATCTCAGATCTAGTTTGCCACTCTTCAAGCAACAGCTAGGTTCAGAGCTCTTAGCGTATTTGTGAGAAAAAAGTTTTTATTTCTTCTTTCTGAGTGACTGATTGTGTGTGTGTGGTAGGTTTACCCTTTTCACTAATCTTTTTATTTTAGCTTTCAGCTTAAATTTAATTTCATTTAAAATATTTCTCCCTCCCCCGCTGGTCGTAGCGTGTGTGTGTGACTGAGTGTTAGGGGCCTAGTGAGTGTGCTTTACTACAGTAATGTCGGAGGCCCCTAAAGCCATTTTCTCGAAATGCACCGAGTGTGGTCACAAGCTTTCACCGGCTGATGGCCACACTCGGTGCGTTAGGTGCCTTGGGGTTGAACACCTCTCTTCGGGTTGCGCGATTTGCGTGGCGTTCAACCCCAGGGCACTCAAGGATCGAAGGTCAAAGCTAGTTCTGGCGGGCCTTCTACCCCCAGACTCTGCTTCAGCCTCCGGTACTTCAGTGCCCGCTACCCCCCAGTAGCGGTCACTCCTGCCTCCCTTCCTCCGACCGGGACTCAACCTCCCGCTTCGGCTCTGGAGGATAGGGAGGCCAGGAAAGAGAAGCGGCGGGAGAAGCACCTTAAGCGGCGGGCCGAGGACTCCTCATCGGCCCCGCCCGCCAAGAGGGCTTCTCCGTCCAAGTCTTCTCGATCTCCTCCTCCTCGGATCCGATCCCCTTGTTTCTCCCCGGGACCCGAGGAGGAGGTGATCCGGTCCCCATCGAGGTCATCGAGGCGACACTCCAGGTCTGCCTCGGTGGCCTCTTCGAGGTCCACTTTTAGCATGTCTGATGCGGACATGGACCGGATGATGAGGAGATTCATCCAGGCCCAGATGCAGATGGGAGTGCTCTTGCCTCCCCCCCCCCCTCTGGGGGGGAGCTCGACCACTTTTTTCGCTCCTATAGCTCCTTCTCCGACCCGCATTCCGGGTTCGGAGCACTCGGAGCCGATCCACGTTGGATCCGGGGGTAGGTCGGAGCCGACCGTGCTGGGCACGTCGGCTCCGACTGCTCCCTCAAGTTTGTCGGATCCGACCTCTCGGAGCCGTGGGCCGAGCTTCGGATCCGAGGGATTCTGTGTGCTTTCGGCTCCGTCCCGGTCAGAGCACACTGGTCCTTTGGATCCGATGTTCTCGGCGCCGGGTCCGATCCCTACTTCGGATCCGAGTGGGAGTCAGATCTCGGAACCGTCAGAGAGCGGCTCCACCTCGGCCTTCGCTGCAGTGGAGAGGGCACTGTCGAGTGCTTCCAGGCCTCCGGTCCTGGCTTCGGCTCCCTCCCACACTCCTTCTCATCTGGTCCTGGCTCCCCTCATCCGGCCCTCGGGGCAGCCTGCCTCAGCGCCTTTAGGAGTTCCAGTGGAACAGGATACAGCCCGTGAGGACTCCTCGGACAGCCCCCCCGAGGAGATTCCTCACAAGGCAAAGTGCAAAAGGAGGCACATGGACTCCCCTGAGAGTCTCACCGAAGATACGGACTTGGATTAAGGGGAAGGCTCCCGTAGGTCACCCCCCGAGGATGTCTCCTTTGGAGACATCATGGAAATGCTCAAAATCAGGGAGGGTGGACTGCCCCCAAGGCTTCCTCTGACGAGTCCGTATTCCTTGAGGCGTTTGAGGCAGGACCATCTACCTCTTGGGTGTCCCCTCCACCCGACCCCCTGGTGGATCTCATATCCTCTAGGGCTTGGAAGAAACCGGACACCGTAGAGCCGATCCCCAAGCGTCCAGACAAAATTTTGAGCCCCCCTGCAGAGAGATCACATTGGAGCAGAGGTCCCCCTGTGGCTGCCATGTTGGTGGCTGCAGCCACCAAGAAAGAGTTGGCTCAGGAGAGCCCCACGGTTCATCCTCCGAGCAAGGAGTCTCGCACGATGGACCATCTTGGGAAACGGGCCTTCAGTTCAGCGACCTTCTCTATGAGGGCCTTGAACTACATGGCACACGTAATTCGGATGCAGCCAGATCTAATTAAGGAATACGGTGCTTCTCCCCCAGGGTCCATGTCGGAGGGAGACAAGGATCTGTACTCCTCCTGAATGTCCACCCTCCGCTCTATCTCTAACACCTCTATGCGGCTGTTGTCTCATGCTACGGAGGGAGCCGCTAGAGCAGGCGGAGTCGGGCTTGTCATGAGGAGACAGGCCTGGCTCCGTCACTGTGACTTCTCGGAACCCTTTAAGGCGTCATTCGCGAATGCCCCTTTTGATGGTTCTGCACTGTTCGGCAAAACCATTCGCGACACTCTTGTCCAGAGCGAAAAAGACAGGAAGACCTTGTCTGCCGTCTGAGTCCACTTCTCTGCGCCCCAGAGGTCCTTTTCTAAGAACCAAAAGGGTCAGAAGAAGATGTGGTTCCGAAAATCGCATCAATCCCAGTCTGCTCAGGACAACCAGTCCTCTCGTGGCAGAGGAGGACAGGGAGGACGCCGCCCCAGAGGCAGAGGGGGTCCTAGGAATTTTAGGTCCAGAGAACCATTCTCTGAGAGGCCCACGCAGAACCCCTGAGGGGTTTCCCGACTGCTCCACTCTTGAGGTAGTCGGGGGGGCATTTTTCGAGGCACCTGGCAAAATGGGAGTCCATAACAACGGATCGCTGGATGCTTCGTATTATATCCAGAGGTTACCAAATTCCCTTCATAGTAAACCCCAGAATCAGAAGCCTTCCCGACGTTCCACCCAGTCAGAGGAAGGTGGCTGCTGCAGAAATTCAGCAGCTTCTACAAAAAAGAGCCATCCAGCCCGTCCCCCCAGATCAAGTCGGATCAGGGTTTTACTCCAGGTTCTTTCTGGTGCCAAAAAAGACGGGGGACTTGAGGTCCATCCTCGACCTCTCTCTCCTAAACTTGGCGGTACCCAAAGAAAAGTTCTGAATGGTCACGTTGCAATCCGTCCTCCCCTTATTGCGGGAGGACGACTGGATGTGCTCTATAGACCTCAAGGATGCGTACTATCACATTCTAGTGGACAGGCGTTCCAGGAGGTTTCTCCGCTTCCGGCTGGGAGCCAGTCACTTTCAATTCAGGGTCCTCCCCTTAGGTCTCACCTCTGCCCCCAGGGTTTTCACCAAGGTCCTAGCGGTAATAGTGGCCCACCTGAGACTCCAGGGAATTCAGGTCTTTCCATACCTGGACGACTGGCTCCTCACAGCACCAACAAGGCATCTACTTTGTTCATGCAGGGACTATTTCCTCAGTTTGGCTCCACTATTAGGATTAACCATCAACATGACCAAGTCCTCTCTCATCCCTACACAGGTGCTGGATTTTATAGGGGCGAGACTGGATTTCAGACAGATGCTTGCGTTCTTGACTCCAGATCGGCTTCGGAACCTGATGTTGCACGTACAGGCCATCCTTCAACTGCAATCTCCTTCGGCAGAATTGATCCTGAGGGCCCTATGATATATGACGGCTGCAATCCCTCTGCTGCCATTGGCCCGGTTGAACATGAGGGTTCTGCAGTGGACCCTCCAGGTACAATGGTCCCTGTCTCGCAACCCCCTGTCTCACCCCATTTCCTTAAGCAAGGTTTGCAGAAAATCTCTTCTGTGGTGGCTCCAGTCTCCCAACCTCCGCACAGGATGTCCCTTCTCATTACCTCCGCCAGTCGACACAGTGACCACGGACGCTTCTCGCCTGGGGTGGGGGGGGTGGGGCATTTTTCACGCAGGGCAGTCCAAGGCACATGGAACGACCTAGAGACCTCTTTGCATATCAACGTCCTGGAGATGAGGGCGGTGCTTTTGATGTTGCAGGCACTACACAACTCTCTTCCGGTAGGGACTATTGCGGTACAGACAGACAACATGTCGGTAGTCTGGTACATCAACAAACAGGGGTGAACCAGGTCTTACCCCCTTTGCCGCGAGGCCATGAGATTGTAGGAATGGGTGATTTCCACCAACCGCTTTCTCATAACAACTCACATTCCGGGATGGCCCAACATTCAAGCGGACAGGCTCAGTCGTACTATCCTGACTCCTTACGAGTGGTCTCTCAACCACCGAGTCGCAGAGCAAGTATTTGCCCGATGGGGGCAACCTTGTTGCGATCTTTTTGCCTCTCCTTCAAACACCAAATGCAATGATTACTTCGCTCTGATCCCCTCTCCGGGGGAGTCCCCGAGAGACACTCTAGTTCATGCTTGGCCTCCCGGTCTGCTTTATGCTTACCCTCCCCTTCCCCTGATGTTGAAATTATTACAGAAAGCCAGGCAGCTGGGGAGCAAAATGACCCTCATTGCCCCATTCTGGCCTCGTCAGACGTGGTTCCCTTACCTATGGTCTCACCTAGTGTATCCACCACGGATTCTGGATCCCATTCCGGATCTCATCTCTCATCCTCTCAGTCTTCCGACTCCGAACCTGGTCAACCTCAAGCTGACGGCTTGGTTGCTCCAGTTCCACTCCTCATAAGGACTCCCGGGATTTCATCACCGGTCAAAGCCATTCTTGTAGCAGCTCACAAGCCTTCCACCAGGAAGGTTTATCGGAGTAAGTGGAAACGCTTCACCATTTGGGCAGAACACCGTCGTTTAGACCCTTTTACAGCCCCGATATCGTCGGTTCTAGATTTTCTAACCTCTCTCTTTCACCAGGGGGCTAGTTCTTCCACAGTCAAGGTACAACTGGCAGCAATCTCATACTACCATGTGGGGCAAGAGTCTGGCCATCTTATCACTTCCAAACTGTGTAAGACCTTCCTCAAGGGTACCTTCCTCCTTAGGCCCCCAGTTAAAGAGGTGGTACCTCCATGGGATTTATCCTTAGTCTTGCAGGCTTTGACTGGTCCCCCATTCGAACTGGCGGCCACGGTTGATCTCAAATTTCTCTCTTGGAAGACAGCCTTTTTGGTGGCCATAACTTCAGCCAAAAGAGTATCGGAATTGCAAGCTCTTTGTGTCAAACCACCATATCTGGTTTTTCACCCGGATAGGGTTTACCTCAGGATCAATCCATCCTTTCTACCTAAGGTATCTTCAGAAGCGAACATCAATCAATCCATCAATCTCCCAGTGTTTTTCCCCAACTTTCATAACAAAGGAGAGTACAAGCTACATTCCTTAGACGTACACAGACAACTACGTTTTTATATCCATAGAACTGCTGATCATAGGCAATCCGGTCAGTTGTTTATCTCCTTTGCCAAAAGTAATTTTGGAAAGTCAGTTTCTAAAGTTTCTCTCTCGATGGATCTCGAGTTGTATTCTTTTAGCATATCAGAGCTCGGGGAGGCCTGCACCTCAAGGAGTCCATGCTCATTCTACTAGGGCCGTTGCCACTTCTGCAGCCTTTCAAGCTAGGGTTCCACTGGATGACATTTTTTCCGCAGCCACTTGGGCTTCATCTCACACCTTTATCAGCCACTATAAAATAGATGTTGTTTCCCGAAGTAGGGCGTCCTTTGGCTCTGTGGTTCTCCGGAATATCCTTCCATGAAGGCCACCCAAGATTTAGGTAGCTGGGGACTCTATCCCATAGGTTGCTGACAAATGAAGTTCCTACTTCAGATTAAGAAGTTATGTACTCACCATAACGTTCCATCTGAGTAGGTATCTTCATTTGTCTGCAACCATCCTCCCCTCCTTCCCCCTGACCGATATGATCGTTCTTGTGTTATTAGCATATGTTCCCATTGGGACACTTTTTACCTGCTGTGTTATGGGGCAAACTTGATCTGAGGTCAGTTAGGGTAGGCAGGGGATTATGGGTAAGTGGAGGAGCTAGGAGCTCGGAGCTCGGATCTATGCTATGATAGAAGTTGCCGGCTCGGATCCGAGATCGGATCCGTGTCCCACAGGTTGCAGACAAATGAAGATACCTACTCAGATGGAACGTTATGGTGAGTACATAACTTCTTATTCACTTGCGGTTTGGCCCCCATGTCTCAGACAGACACAGACAGTAAGGCCCAAACTAAAATACATCTCCCCATAATAGCTAGAAACTTCTTAACATACTCCTGTTAATAAACACCCACAACACACATGGCCACAATTGGAATGGATTGCACAGCTACGCTTATAAAGGTCCTGATGGTCACTAGACTAGTATATACCTATGAACCTAGTCTCAGTTTAAGCTCATCATTGGACAAGGCTTCTAAATATCAAGTTAACTCACTGAAACAAACTGCAGTTCTGTAAGTAAACTTAGCATAGCAACATACCCAACAGTTGTGTGGAGTAAAAAGACAGGTTTGGGTTCCAAGCCAACACAGAGATGGCGGCTGAACCCTAAAAGGATGATGCTAGGAACAAACATAAATAAGTCTACACCCTGTCAAAAATGCAACATCAAAAATAAAAGGAATGGAGGGAGGGAGTGGCTACTGCTGCAGTGATCATTCAAACATCCACTGTTATGTTACGTTTACTTATAAAACTGTACTACTTTCTTTATATTAAATCACTGCTGCGGTAGCCTTAGCTATATGCATAGATTTAGCTTACAAAATTTGGGAGATGGAAGGAGAAAGTCCATTAGCCCCTGGAGCATGGTCCTACCAAAGCCTAATCTAGACCTAAAGAAACAACTCACACTTCTAGTGCCATATAAAAGTAAGTACAGAGGGCTAAGTTGCTGCTCCTAGAATACTTCTAAAATCTAACCATTTCCAAAAAGCCAAAGATGAAGCCAATACCCTAATATAGTGGGCCTGGAATAGTTTTGTTGTGGTGAGTGTAGCAAAAACTGCACAAAGGTGGGCCATCTACAGACCCTGGAAACTAGAGACCCATAAGTCTCACTAGTCTTATATGTAAAGCCATGGAAATAATTATCATGGAAATGATCAGTAATTATATAGTAAACCTCCAGACACTGGGCCCAACCCAGTTTGGTTTCGTCAAGGGCAGATCATGCCTACTCAACCTGGTGGTCTTCTTTTGAGAAGATCACCAAAGCAATCAATGAGGGCAAAATGGTTCACATTGCCTACCTTGATCTGGCCAAGTCATTTGGCACAATAGCCCACTCAGGCATTGTTGACAAACCAGAGTTTACATACAAACTCATATGTTACCCGGTGGACAGTCAACTGGCTTACAGACGGGACCCAGGAATTTAGAATTGGGGAGTCCACGTCTACAAAGAGGCCAGTCACAAGTGGAATCTCTCAGGGATCAGTCCTTGGACAGCTCCTTTTTGGCATTTACTTCTCTGAAGTCAAAGCCAATGTCAGTGGTCTCTGGCTGACTAAATTTGCAGATGAATGCAAATTAGGAACTGGCACTGAATCCCACAATGACACGGATGTTTTTCAGGAAGGGTTGACAGACAAACAACTGGTGTCAGAACCATGGACTAAAACTAAATGCCAAGAAATACATAATAGTATTCTGTGGGAAGTCATCCACCCCTGATAACCATCATAGTGACCAAACACCCCTTAGAGTTGACCCAATAGTTGGGGACTTAGGGACACATACAGACAGTAATCTAGCCTTTGACCATCACCTGTCTACAGTAGTGAGGAAATCATTCTATGTTGTGCAACTTATAAACAAATGCATGGCATCTAAGTCCAAGGAAGCCATTGTTCCGCTGTATTCAGTATTTATCAGAACTATCATCGAGTACAATGCCCCTTTTTTATGTACCTAACCAGGCATATCCAGTAATTGAAACATCCACAGAGGTTCCTCACTAAAAGAATACAGGTTTTAAGTAAAATGTCCTATGCAGACCACCTCAAGGCTCTATCCCTGTAGTGTCTCCTTCAGTCTTTTGAGGGGAGATCTATGCCTGACATACAGGGCATTGTCAGACCCCCACTCTGATGTACCTCCTGCATATCTGCAAAATGGCTCTAGAGTTATCTGTTCTAAATAAAGACTTAAACCTTGCTTTTGAAATATATAGGATCAGCTGGAGAGACAGGTATGTATTCCAGAGAATACCCCATCTCTGGAACAGGCCCCCATCCCTGTGGAGCAGAGCTCCTCCCTAACCCAATTCAAGTGCAGCCTGACAAATTGGATGGGGAACAGGAAATTCATCCCTGGTTTGGCACCTATGTCTCTAATGGACACAGGCAACATGTAAATTGTTCATCTCCCAGGCCCTAGTTTGTAAATGTTTCATCTCCCAAGCCCCTGCTTTCACTTATCAAGGGTGTCAGAACTTGTTAGAGATTAGGGTGCATGGCTAGGCTTAAAAAGGCCCGTGTGGTTGTTAGCTTAATAAACACCTATGAATACAGAAGAAGCAGAAAATTGGGAAAGAAGAGAAAGTGGGGGAACAGGTTCAAAGTTTCAAGTATCTGGGAGGGGTGGTCGAGGGAGGGAGACATCAAGTCTGAATGAGAAGGTCAAAACTAGAATCAGGGGGGCTGCAGCCAACTGGCACAGAGTGTCAGGGGTAGTAAGTGACAGAAGAATTTCATGTAAGCTGAAAGTATGGTGTGCTAAACGGTGTGAGAAGTACTTCTGTATGACACTTAAACCTGGGCAGTGAAGGCAGATTAGTAGATGAAGCTAGAGGTGATGTAGAAGAAGTGTCTGAGATAGTTGGTAGGATGCATAATGTGGGACAGATGAAGAAACAGTGACATCACAGCAGAAGCCGTACTACCTCAAATTGTAGAAAGTATCAAATAGAATAGATTACAGTGGTTCAGGCTCATGTGCAGGACAACAGAAAATAATTTGATGAGGAAGATTCAGGAGAGGCAGAAATAAGGATGTTCAAAAAAAGATGGATGGATTGTGTGAGAGATGATCTGCTACAGTCAGGAATGACTGTCAAAGAAGGTAGGAGATTGACATTGAAATGAGAGACTGGCAACATTTGATGCAGTCCGTGGTTTCGTATTTTCCAAGCCTTGAGCAGTTTTTTGATCTATTTGATGCAGTACCTCAACACTATGTAGCAAAAAATAAGAATTAATTATGATTGATATTTGGTCACTGACACTGACCCAGCTGCAGCTGTTTGACACAGGAAAAAGAATTGTAAAAATGGGCTTGGATGATAAAGTCCCTGTTGTTACTAGGATTTTGCCTTAGTCATTTGGAGGTGAGATTTTATGACTATGTTTTGGTCTGTTTGAGGTTTTGTTAATCATCTTAAACATAAACACAATACATTCCTGTTATCAGTTCTGCTTAGCGGAAAAAGAACGCCACCAACCGCTGTCCGAACTACAACAACAATGCACAAAACGCTTCTACTTAATCCCAAAGAATGCGATGCACAAACTACCTTCAAACAGGTATTAAGAGGATATCCACAAATTTCCATGCCTGGCAGTAATGAAACGTCACCAGCTGCTGACCAAACCTCAATAATGTTACGATAAGCAGTCTACAAGCTGTTTCCAAAGGATATCCAAATGAATTATCCACAGTCGTGGTATAAAATGTAAAATCATTTATTGTAATAAAAACAAATGCGTTAAGCGTTTTCACTCACTCAAATGTGAGCTTCATCAAAAAAATGCTAAAGTTACTGGTAATAAAATATAACTGAATTATATACAGAATTTATAAGTAATTTTGTTCAGCTCTCCATGACCATCATTTGTCTGTCATTTCTTTAGCTGACCTCTGGCATCCAAGGAGCTAGGAGAGGGAGGAGAGAAAGTCAAGTGCTGTGGTCTTGATTCAAAGGGCACTGTTCATTCATGTTTCCACATGTCCGTGATCCCCCAGATAAGGTGCTGCATACTCCTTGTTAAACTTATGCCCCCTCAAATCCCTAGCTGGGGAGTAGAGCTCACATCCCTTCCACTAAATAGCATTCCTGATGCTTGAATTCTTCCCTCAAAAGAATTGATGAGCCCGCCTTGGCTATGCACTGTTACCGTTCTCTGGCTAGCTTCTGCAGCTCCCAGGCCACTGACTGAATACAGGACACCTGAGGCATAGACATCACCATAATGCCTTGGAGCTGGTTTAGTTGTGGAATTTGTAACTGGTTGATGTGAAGTTGTTCTATCTCGCCGTTTTGTTCTTACACGTGGGTTCAGAGCTGATCCCTCGGCTCCGAGTCGGCCGCTTTACAAGCTCCAACTCTCAGAGAAGCTCGAGACCCAGTATATATCCCATGATGCTCCACTGTAAACCCCAGATCTAGTTTGCCGCTGCAACGGATCTACAGACTCGTCGGAGGAAGCTCGGGCCAGTGTTGAATTTTTTTTCTATATTTAGAAATATTTAGTAATATTTTTCAAAATTCTGTTACCTAGTGTTGTTCTATTAGTTTAGTTAGACTTAGCATAGTTTGTTAGTAGTAGTTATAATAGATTACTTGAGTGCTTTATTCTCTTAACAGCTGTTTGGCCTTTAGTATTTTTTTGGGCGTGACAGGGCTCTGTCAGCTCCTTGTGTGGTGTGTTTTTTTGATTATATTAGTTAGTATTTAACTACTTTCTAGAGTTAGACACATAGTTGGATACTTATTGTGTTGTTGTTCAGAGTTGGGTTTAGGGATCTGAACTCATAGATATAGACATATAGTTATACATATATATTGCCTATCTTAAAAAATGTCTGAGAAGCAAAAGTCTGGCTTCAAAAGGTGTGAGTTTGGTCAAAAAATGTCTGTCATGGAAAACCACTCCACCTGTGTGTATTGTTTGGGTTCGGTTCATTTGCAGGAAGTGTGCTCTATCTGCCACTCCTTTAGCGCCAGAGTTCTGTTGGAAATGCGCAGGAAGCTGGTGGATAGGGGACTCCTGAAGCATGATTTTCAGGCTGCACTGGACAAGACTGACCTTTCTTCCAAGGCTTCGAAGGGGTCGAAGTCGTCCAAGGGGTCCTTGGAGCCCAAGTCCTCGACTCCGAGTTCCTCTAGTATGGTTCGATCATCGGCTCCACAGCCCTTGGAGACGTGCATTGATCTTTTACCTCGGAGCCCAGTGTTGGATCCGGTGTTGGAGACTCCTCAGTCTAGCATAACCTTAAACTTCGAAAAATCTGTGTTATCGCCCTCACAGCATATTACATTTATAGGGGCAGAGCTAGATACTGTCGATTCAAAGATCAGGTTGCCTCAAACAAGAATCTTATCCCTAAGAAGTCAGTTGTCCAGTCTGTTGACCCAGAACAAAGCTCCTGCATCCCAGATACTGAAACTGTTAGGCACAATGGCAGCCACACTAATAGCAGTCCTGCTGGGGCGCATGCACATGGGGATACTCCAGTGGCTACTCTTCACACAATGGTCTTACCAACAACTGCCTATGTTGCACGAGATTCTGTTAACGGATCTTTGCAAGAAAGATCTCAATTGGTGGCTGAACATCAACCAGATTGTAGTCGGACGTCCCTTTGTTCTTCCCCAACCCACAGCCACAGTGACCACGGATGCTTCCCTGATAGGATGGGGGGGGGGGCTTTTTCAGGGAAAGACTGTCCAAGGTACTTGGTCAAGCATGGAATCACATTTGCATATAAATGTCCTGGAGTTGAGAGCAGTGTTCCTGGCGTTGCAACACTTTCACAACTGTCTTCCTCCAGGGACAATTGCAATTCAGACAGACAACATGTCAGTAGTCTGGTACATCAACAAGCAAGAGGGAACCAGATCGTATCCCTTATGCTGAGAGGCCCTAAGAATTTGGCAGTAGGCTGTATCCACCAGGCACTTTCTAATAGCACCGCACATCCCGGGGTCATCCAACGTGATAGCGGACAAACTGAGCAGGGCCATCCTGTTGCCTCACAAGTGGTCCCTCAAACAGCACGTGGCGGACAAGATTTTCTGCAGGTGGGGCCAGCCTTGCTGCGATCTGTTTGCATCTCAGATGAATGCCAGATGCAGAAGCTACTTTGCCCTTTATCCCCGACCGGGGAGCAACCCGAGGGACGTGCTTGTACACGATTGGCCCCCGGGCCTCCTGTATGCCTTCCCGCCAATTCCCCCGATTCCCAAATTCATACAGAAAGCCAAAAGTCTGGGAAGGACTGTGATTCTGATAGCCCCATCTTGGCCTCATCAGATTTGGTTCCCCTTCCTGCAGAAGTATCGAGTGGAAGAACCATGGGTTCTGGACCCAGTGCCAGACCTTCTGACTCATTCGTCGGGAGTTCTTCATCCCTCCCTCATCTCCCTAAAACTGACAGCTTGGCTGCTCCAATTCCCATATTAGCCAGGTCTCAAGATTTGTCTCCCGCGGTCCAACATATTATAGTTTCCTCTCATAAACTGTCAACCAGGAAGCTATATAATAGCAAATGGAAACGTTTTGTTTACTGGGCTTCTCACCACGACGTTGATCCGTATGTTGCGCCTATTCATATCATATTAGAGTTTTTGTCTTCCTTGTTCAATGATGGTGCAGCAGCTGCCACCATAAGGGTTCAATTGGCTGCCATTTCCAACTTTCATGTAGGGTTTAATGGGTCTAACATCATGTCCCACAGACTATGTAAGGCTTTTTTGAAAGGGACCCACCATCTCAGAGCTCCTATCAGGCACCCTGTCTCTCCCTGGAATTTGAATCTTGTTTTATCCCAATTGATGCTTACCCTCTTCGAACCCGTGTCATCTTATAATTTGAAGTTTCTGTCTTGGAAAACAATATTTTTAGTAGCCATTACTTCTGCCCGTAGGGTCTCTGAACTCCAAGCTTCATCTTCCAAGCCCCCATATTTGATCTTCCACCCTGATAGGGTGTCCCTCAGGACAAATCCTACCTTTCTTCCCAAGGTCTGTTCAGAAACTAACTTAAATCGGTCCATTGAGCTCCCAACCTTTTTTTAGACACCATACCAACAGGCTGGAATATATGTTACACAAGCTTGATGTTCACAGACAATTGAGATTCTACTTGGACAGAACGAAAGACTTCAGGCAATCTGATCAACTTTTTGTCTCTTACGCAGAGAACAAGAAAGGTTCTGTGGTATCAAAGATCACATTATCTAAGTGGCTTTCTGATTGCATTAAATTCATTTATTCCTCTACTAACCAGCAATTACCGACCAATGGCAAAGCCCACTCTACCCGGGCTGTTTCTACGTCATTAGCCCATGCAGCTCGTTTACCGTTGGATATCATCTGTGCGGCTGCTACTTGGTCCAAACCTCACACTTTATCACTCATTGCAAAGTGGACAGGGCCTCCAGGGACAGGGCTTCCTTTGGTTCCACTGTGCTCAGGAATGTTCTCCCTTGAGCCACCCAGGTTTAGGGTGCTTGGGACGCTACCCACGTGTAAGAACAAAACGGCGAAATAGAACAACTTCACATAAAGAAATTATGTTCTTACCATAACGTTCCATGTGAGTTGTTCATCTCGCCTTTTTGTTCTTACATTCCCTCCCACCTTCCCCCTCCTGGTGAGAAAGATGGTTGCCTTGGTGGATCGGTTGGTCTTGTCAGCCTGTCTTATTAAGACAAACTGTTTTTTTTCTTTTCTGCTAATCTATAGGTACCTAGATAGGTAGGTACTGCAGTGCTGAATTTTTTTAGACTGTATTGGGGTGCAGCGTACTAGATCTGGGGTTTACAGTGGAACATCATGGAATATATACTGGGTCTCAAGCTTCTCTGAGAGTTTGAGCTTGTAAAACGGCCGACTCGGAGCCAAGGGATCGGCTCTGAACCCACGTTTAAGAACAAAAAGGCGAGATGAACAACTCACATAGAACGTTATGGTAAGAACATAACTTCTTTTTTTGTTTATAAAAATTAGGCTTGAAAGATCATTTAAAATATAAGCAAGAAAGTGAAATAATATATTGGAAAAATAAATGTAGTTAATACAGTACTTACTTGATTGCTTTTAATAAATTCTGGGGAATAACTAGCGGACAGTGGAAATTCATTGAGAACATTATATAAGGGGAGTTTTGGAGTAAGACACGATGTTTATCAAAACTGTCATGTAGAATTACTTTTATTAAAAAGGAATGGTAGAACATCTGTCTATTTTTACATGATATATGGCTGTAGAAAGAAAGAGCAGTTTAAAATAAATGTGGAGATAAAATATTTAGGGAAGAATTGATGGCTGATAAAATGTAGAAAAATGCTCCTTAATTGTAATGAAAGAAATTTGAGGTTTAAAATGCGTGTTAATTGTTCCCCTTTACTTTTTGCAGTTGTTCCTTATGTTGTCCTAAGTTGTTAATGGCTGGTTTTGAACTGCATTTGTATGCTGTTTTGTTTTTTTTTGTTTTTTTTAGTGAAATCATCCCTGTTATTCTTCCACTAAATGCCATTAAATGTTTAATATCCTCTTCTACCAATCCAAACAGCTGGAACTTTGTTTTCAAATCACATCTTATACCTTCACAGACTATTTTTTGTGCCGTAGTATATGGTCCCCACCAACCTAAATAATAGGCCTTTCTTTCCAGCCGCAGAACCTTAAAAGAAGTTCTGATGACAGGTGCTTCTCCAGTGGGTTAAGGAGCTTATTTAAATCTTCCTGGAGATATGGATTTTGTTCCCTGCTCTAAAGGCTGGGGAAGAGCGTTGAGAAGCAAGCATCCCTTCTGTCAGACTATGATGTGGTGCATGAACGAGCAAGGTGTCACCTGCTTTTACTCCATTTTGCAAAAGTCCGCTGCAGGGTCTGACCACCTAGTCATAGATCAAGCCGCCAGCCTTGACAGCTGTTTGCATCCTAAGGCAAGTGAACGCACTGGTAGACTCTATAACTGCAGCTGTAACCCTCTGCTCGGGCTGGTGATGAGGGAATCCTGTCCCTTCAGGCTCTTCTGGCAGTGGTTCACCATAGAGATTGTCTTTTTTGTTTCCAGATTAGGGAATATGATCCTCCCTGTCTGTAGTTCAGTGGGGAGGTTCATCTTACCTTACTGTTATGTGATCCTGAAGTTAGACTATATATAAGTTTCAGGGATGCAGGGAAATTGCCCCAGTGCACAAAAAAAAAATGTAGGTGTATTTAAGAGGAGTCTATTGAGCACGAGAAGCTTTTTTGGAGCAGTCATGTTGATCTAACATACAGGAAGCACTTGGGTCCTTTGCAGCATTTACACACCTGTGAAGGCCTCCAAAGTCATATGTAGCAGATTAGCAGATATGTGCTCTGCATATCAGTTAAGCTGTGTGAAGGCCTTCTGCACTGGTACTTATTACCATCTCCCTCTGGACAGGTTCTTCATCTTACATATGTAGATGAATTTTCATGTAAGTTGAAGAAATATATATTTATATTCTTGTGTTTTTTGTCTCTACTTTTCAGATAGTACTCTGTTACTGCATGCAAGTCAAATCAGGGAGGTGCAAGGGTTAGATGTGCCCTCTTACTAGTCCAGTAAATAAGATCACAACAGTCACTGGCCAGGAACATATTCTCTTCTCAAGAGAAACAAAAATGTGAATTGTTACATGCTAGGAATATCAGAAGAGGAAGTGTTAGCAGTTACACACTAGAGAAGACCTTCTTGCAGCTGATATACTGAGCAAATGCATTTTATTTTTTTAGCAATGTATGTAGTGTGTCTGCACTGTAGTATTGTAAATTGAAATGTATTCATTAACTAGCCAGTGAAGCTCCTAAGATTCTGTAGCAACCAGTTTAAACATGTTTAAATGCAGTTAATACTTTATGAAGTATATTTTAAAATGAAAAAGCATATTACTGCTATGCATTTTATTAGCCAATCGTCTTAGTTTCAAGGCTTGACCTTAATTACTGAGTGTTGTCAAACAAATATCCATTCACCTTAGCTTTTAGAAACCACTCATTCATCTGCAGAGGTGCAAAGCATCAATCTTTTTAGTTAATACTAGTATTTGATGCATTCTGCTTGTCAGAAAATGAGTGTCAGCTTCTTGATTGTCATTTCCATCGAATTCTTTTTTCATTTGTCAGTGAAAAATGAAATAGCGCAAACTGTAACCTTTCCACAGTGAACCATTACACATGCTTGTTTCATTTTTCTGATGTCTTGCGTCTGTCATGCAGTAAATAAAATGAGTGAAAAAATATAATTGCACCTTTGCCCCGGTATATCATTTTTTTTTTTTATGTGAAGCCGAAAACGAATGGGAGCAATTTGATGATATCTGTTATAAACAGTAACACCATTCCTAAACAAAAAAAGAGAATGACAAAAAAGGCAGCCCTCTTATCAGCTGCAGATGATTTAACATAAGCCACTAAATTTACTTGAAGATTTATCCAGCCTTCCTGAAAATAATGCTGCTGTAAATCTGATCTTTCATGAAAAAGATGTTGTATGACATTAAATATTTGTTATTTAAGACTTCAGCTACTTCGGCACAAATATTAGTACTACAGTTTGAGCTGTATGTCTATTTTATTTATTCATTTTGTCATTCATTCATTTTTGTGACCAAGTTCCATCTGCTTCAGGTCTATTTACTGTACAGAACATAGTAACAGTTAACAAAATATACCAGTGAGCAGCCAATTTATAGCTAAGGAGTAATCATTATGCTGAGTCAGAATAATATGTAGAAAAATAATTTAGTGCATATTTATTTATTTTTGTTTTATATTTGTCTGCCAAGAAAGTCCAACTGGATGCGTGTCCTTTTTCACAGGAGGCCCAGGGAGAAAAACTCCACATAGAACATAATACATACAGTTTGGCAACATTTAATTAGAATTGCCACACAGTGAAATACATGTAATAGAGCTTAAGACATTCTGGTCCTGTATGTTAACTAAGTATTCATTTACAAGACCAAGAGACATTACTGCCTGGTTAATGCACAGTGGAATTTATAGACAAGATGGTATAATGAGTCAGAATATTAAAATACAGTGCAGGTAAGCAAGATTAGAAAAGAGAGACATCTATAGCCAGCTGGTATTTTATGTGTAGGACTTGTATGGTTATTTTTAGGTAGAGTGTTTTTGATTGATGTGGGAGTCAGTTGTCCTATAGTGAGTGTGGTGTTAGTAACCATAAAGAAGAGGTATTAATATTGGCTGAGAGAGACAATTTAGTCAGAGGCAGGGCAAGGTTACAGCCTTTTGTTGAAAAAGTGATTTTTTAGCATTTTTTTTCTTAAACTGAGACCGGGTTGAAGTAGTTGTAATATCATGTGGTAAAGCATTCCAAATTTTTGCCTACGTAACTTGAGAAGAGGGATTCTCCAGCTAGGTTATTGTTGTATTGATCTTTATAAGGTGTTTGTTGGAGGAGTGCAGGGTTCTGGTAGTGGAGTATGGTTGCAGTAATAATTGCAGGGGTGGAGTTTTATCAGGTTCATAGAACATTTTGTGTGCCATAGTTAACTGGTTAAGGAGAAGAAGTTGTGGGAGCTCTAGCCATTTGAGTTTTTTAAGTGCTAAACAATGGTGTGATCTAAATGGCGAGTTTGTAGCCGATCTGGCAATTTTATTATAACAAGATTCCAGTTTAGCCAGTCAAGATTTTCTTAGGTTTGTAGGTATGGGAGATGTGTACAGCAGTGTGGAGATCAGGTGGGATTGGACAATGATAGCCTTAGTGTTTGTTGTGAAGTTGTGTTTGTTTCTATACAGCATTCCTCTCTTTTTATGTATTTTTTTTACTGTTTCGGATAAGTGGATGTCAAATCTCATGCTGCAGTCAGTTTCGACTCCTAGAAGTTTGGTGTGAGGTGAGGGGGAGAAGATGGTATTATTTAATGAAATGATGTTAAATGTGGCAGTGGGTACAATTGTTTTATTGGGTTGGAAGATCATGAGTTTGTTTTTTTGGGGGTTTCAAGATTAGTTGGTGGTTTGTTATCCAGGTATCTACTGCCAGAAAAGGATTGTTGTGTTAGTGCTTGAAGTTCCTGTATGGTTAGTAGCAGCATATGTCACTGTCAAATCATCTGCATATTGGATGAGCGAGGCTTGTGAGGTAGCGTTATGTAGATTATTTGTAAATATTGTAAAGAGTAGTCGGCCTAATATTGAGCCTTGCAAGATTCCTAGTATCACCGTGAGAAGGGGTGATAGAGTTTGTTGCCAACGTGCCGCTTGCTGGCACCCAGTTAGGTAGTCATGGAACCAGGCAAGGGTACTTTGGCATAGGTTTAACTCTAAAAGGACATTTAGAAGTTTCTTGTGTGAGACCATATCAAAAGCTTTTGATAGGTCAAGGAATATAGAGGATACAAAGCTGATGTTTCTGTGAAGATTGACAGTATTAATAAATGACAGTAGTGCAGTGGGAGTACTGTGAAACGGTCGGAAGCTATGCTGAGTGTTGGCTAGTAGTTTACAGGTAATCTGTGATTTGTTTGTGAACTATTCTGTCTAGTATTTTAGATAGTGGGGATAATATTGTGATTGGGCAATAGATAAGTCTGTAGATGTGCCTCCTTTATGAAGTGATATTATATGAGAGGTTTTCCAGATGGAAAGGTTATGGTGTTCTGCAATGGAACTGTTGATAAGAATAGACACTGGGTAGGCAATACCTTCTGCAGTTAGTTTTAAAAATTCAGCAGATAAGTTGTCTGCTGCTAGTGTTGTGGGTTTTAGTTTTTTTAATAGTTTTTTGATTGTATCCGTTGATACAGGTTGCAGGGAGAAGGTGGTCTTGTTATTAGTTGGCATGGATCTTTTATTGATAGGCGAAGGGATTTGATTGTTGGCCAGGGCTAAGATAGTTTCTGTAAACTATAGGTTGAACTGGCTGGTGGTGTTGTCTATATTGTTATTAGGTGTGGGGGGGGGGGGGGGGTAGACACTTGGCCAGGTAGGAGTATATTGTTTATTGCTAACCAGATTTGTTGTGGGTTATTTCTGTGCTTATTTTGAATTTCTCAGTAATAGTTTATTTTGTCTTGTTTAATTTGTTGGTTTGTTTTATTTCTAAGTTCCTGGTAGGTTTGGTATGCAGATTAGGTTTTAGTTTTGTACCAGTTTTGTCATGTCTTGTCCCTTGATTTTAATAATGACCTATTTTCTTTACTAAGCCATGGGGCGTAGTTGGATTTAACACTTATAGTCCAAGTTGTGGCTTATGAGTTTAATACGTCCAGGAAGGTAGTATTAAAAAAAACTTGCTGCTTCTTCCAGGTAAATATCATTTACACACAGCAAGTAGTTAAATCTTGTGTCTGTCAGAGGAGAAAAAAATAGGTTAGTAGGTATCAGGGAAATTGTAATGATATGCTGTTAAGGAAAAAGGAAGGAAAGGGAGGAGACATTTGGAAAGACAGGGTTATGGCAAATGGGAGAGGGAAAGGAAGGAAATGGTTAAAAATTGAGGGGGTGGTAAAGGAGGAAGAAAAGGCATAAAGGTACAGAGACTACTATAAAGTACACAAGAAATGAAGTGGATTCTTATAACTGCTTGCTTTGTAGTACATTTTGTTATTTTATTTTCAGTTACACAACATTGTTATTTATGTATTAATTTATGGGGTGGGAGGGGGAAGTCCCATTGGACCTGCCAAAAATGCTTATTTTATTGGATACCTACTCATGAATGCATATGAACCATATTAAATGGACTACATAGTCATTTTTCCAGACACATTTGAAAATTGTTTTGTAAGCTAAAGATTTTTGCCAAATGAAAACCATGGCCAGACACATACTTATCTCTCAATCAGACCACAATAGAAACACAAATTAGTTTTGGATTGTTTGGAGTGTGTTTTTTTTTTCTTCCATACTTAGACTCTGTTTTCTAATTTTCACAGGGATTGGAAATGACTAGAATTTCTAATAAACATGTGAATAACTAAAAAGCAGTAGTGGTTTCTGCCTCCCAGGCCCCATCCCCCTGCAAAAAAATCAGCAGTGTAGATTTCTCCACTACTTACAACATGCACTTTGGGTGGTTTCTGTCAACACATTTCCCAGTTTGCAGGCAAGCGGACAGAAACAAAGACAGGAAATATAGTTAGTTCGCAAATGTATTCCAGATTCACAAACCCACCAGAGAATATGCATCTTTGTTCGATGTCTGGTAGTTTGAGTTGAATTACTCAAGACTGTAACACTGAACCAGGGTCTGTACAACTCCTGATGGTGTGACATCATACGTAAGAATGGCATAATTCCATGAGTCGCCAAGCAGCTTTTCCTGCAACAGTGCTGACCTCAGAATTAGAATAAGTGTCATCATACTGCTTTTTTGGTGACCTCAAAATTACAATAATTATGTAGAGTGGTTTTGCCCACTGCATAATAGGTTTTGGTGAGCGTAATTTTGTGCATGCATGTTTATACACAGGTCTTCTGATTTTGTGTTTTAACATGGCATAAGTAACTATCACAAGAAGTAGTTGATATTTTACATTACACATCCAATCAGGATTAGGCAACTGTGCTAAAGAAACTGACTTTTGTAGGGAGATGGAATAAAGTGTTAGTAAGAGCCACTCCTCTCACTCCCTAAAACAGACCAGCTTTGTTTTAACACACAACGCTATGTAGCAAGGAGAGTTTTAGCTAATAAAGATCAGAATGTTAAGTGATCTATTACAAACCAGCCAAGATTTCCCCTATTTTGTTTTAGGAGAATCTGTTGGAGAGGTAATGAAGACTATCCAGTGCATAGTTACTTTTTTACATCATTATGAGGCAGAGGTGGTGTGTCTTGACACTTTAAATGCAATAACTTTTTTTTTTAGATTTGTAATGCAAAAACAAAAGCCATCTCTTCAGTTGTCAGTATCTTAGGTTAGTTCTGTAGATAAAGTGTAATGCCAAAAGGGTAATTTATGCTTTGTTTATATCTTAAGGTTTATGCAGCAGAAACTAATGGATCAGTAAAAAATAAAACACAGAACATGTTGGGGGATATGAAGAATCATGGTATTAATAGCCGTGTTGTGAGACACTTTTAACGTTTACAGCACCAGCATTCAGTTAATTATTTTAAGTTTTTCATTATGGAGTGGATGATGAGTTATCAGGTATTAATTGTAGTTTAAAGGTGATACCGTAGGTATGAGTACTGAAATCAACTGGAAAATACTTTTTTAAATGATGATGATGATGCCCATTTGTTAACCAAGAAGCAACATTGGACACACACATAGTCCCTTTTCAGGGATAACCTGGGAGCAGTGCCTGAGTAAGTGACTTGCTCAAGATCACACAGTAAGCAAATGAGGACTGAGAAATCAGACCCTGTACCACAGGATCTGCAGCTCACATCCTTAACCATCTGCACCAACTGGCAGTGATTGTGCATTGATTAGTTAATTGCTCATGTTGCTGAAGGATCAGACAGTTGTTGCTCCTTTGTATTAATTATTCATTTTGGCCATGTATTTCCAGACTGAGACAGCTAGTAAAAGCACAGAATTCTTGTTGCTTATCACAAACATTTTGCTGTCCTCTACTTGAATCATTACATCCCTAACAACTTTCCCTGCTGCACTTGAATTAATAAATCCCTTTTCACCCCTTAAAACACTTCTCATCTTGCTCTTTTTCAAACTGCCCCCATCCACCACCCTACCCCTCTTATGCATCTCCTGCATACCTAAGTTATAAACCTTCTTGATACAGCAATTTGGAACAGGCATCCTAAATAGAACCAATCCTATACCGTGCTCTCCCAGTCATATGCTGTTACCACTGTCCTCCTATACACAACTAATATCTCCCCTCCTCTCCTGCATAATTTTATAACTTACTTAAATTTATCTCTTGAACTCTTTACAAACCTGAACAAAACTAGAATCTCACTTCCTACATAATTAACTTCTTTATGTATCTTAAACTCCTTGCAGACCTTTCTTTACTGAAATGAAAAAAAAAAACACTAAACTTCTTTAAAATAATGTATTCTTTCTGCAGTATCAATCCATTTACTTCCTGCAAGATTTTACAGCTGGAACAACTGTATAACTTATAATTGATGTAAATACTTTAATGTATATACTTGTCTTGTACTTAAGGTTGTTGTTTCATGAGAAATGTGACATTTTTTGTGAGAACTGTCTGAAATTCACTTGTTAATATAAATGTATTTTGGTGGAGCTTTTCTCCTCGTGCCTCCGCTGAAAATGGGCCCTGCCCAGTTGGACTTTCCCAATCAACAAAGACAAACAAATAAGTAAATCCTTTATAAATGTTCATAGGTGTGTACAAGGCTAACAACCATTAGGACCCTTATAAGCCATGCAACCAAAAAGTGACCCACAAATTTGATTTATATAGGTGGTGATTTACTGACTGTCTCTGTCCATAAGAGACATAGGAGCCAGACCAGGGGTTAATTTCTGATTACCCATCCATCGGTCCAAGTTGAGATTAAATAGGGATTGGTAGGAACCCGGCTTCACATGGATGGGGAGCCTGTTCAAGACAATGGCAATTATCTGCAAAACATATCTGTTCCTCCATCATCTCCTATTTATGTTGCAAGCAAAATGTAGGTCTTTTAATCTAGTACTTCTGATGATGATTATTTTGCAGATGTGCAAAAAGTTCATTAAAACAGGGTCCAGGGGTGCTTTGTATGCCAGATATAGATCACCACTCAGAAGTCTGTATGATACTGAGTAAAGAGACAGGGCTTTGAGGTGATCAGCACTGGATATTGTGCTTACTCCCTGTATTCTTTTTGCAAGGAACATTTGTGGATGTTCCAGTTGCTGCATGTATCTGATTAGGCTCATACTGAAGCGGGCATTATACTCTATGATGGGTCTGATGAGGGCAGAGTACAGTAATACGATTAACTGTTTGAGTCCAGATGCCATGCCCTTGCTTATAAGTTGAGCAACATAGAACTATGTTCTTGCTGCCTTGGACATATGTTGGTTGAAGGTAAATTACTATCTACATGACTTCCCACATTCCTGACTAATGAATCAACTTTTAAGGGTATTTTATTGATGATGTAGTTACCCAGGTTAGTAGACTTTCCAAAAGATACTCTAATATATTTCTCAATATTGAGTTTTAAGCCATGGCTTTAGCACCAAGTGGTTGTCTGTGTTAGTCCTTCCTGAAGTGTTTTCTCATCTAGGGGGAATTCAGTGATTGCTCCCAATTTACAGTTACAAACTTAATTAGCCAAAAGTCTTTGACATTTGCTTTGATATCTGAGAAGTAGATGCCAAAGAGGAGTGGACCCAGCACAGTGCCCTGAGGGACTCCACTGGTGACCGATCTCTTTGTGAAGGTGTCCTCACCAGTTCTAACCTTCTGGATCTTATCAGTGAGCCAGCTATCTATCCAGCATGTTATAAAGGTGTTTATACCTAGTTCCATAAATTTGTTGACAATGACCAAATGAGGTATTGTATCAAATGCTTTAGCCAGATTTAGGTAGGCAGTATGCACCATTTTCCCCTCATCCATTGCCTTAGTGGCCTTTTCAAAGTAGTCCACCAGATTCAGTAAGCATGACTTTCCTTTGACAAAGCCAAACTGTGATGGATAAAGTATCAAGAATCACTGGCTTGGGTGATAAACCTTTTTCACAGCCTGGTTTTCAGGTGAACATTCAGAAATCTCTCATTCTTTATCATAAGATAGTATTTTTAGGGTGTCAACTGGACACATCCATTATGATGATCTTTCTTTCTCTGGGCAGAATGGAATGTTACAGGGAGCAGTTTCTGATATTTACATCCAGACCCAGGCATTTGCCAGGGAATATCTCAGAATTCTAGGTTTCATGATTTTTAGTATTTTCATGACTCCTCTGGGCAGACTTCATATGAGGAAAGTTCAATGGTTCATTAAATTGATTTACACCCAGTACCAGCAATCACTTTTATTTCAGATTCCAGTGCTGGGGTTTGTGAAAAAAGGAGTAACTTTGGTGATGGGTGGATTGGTTATCTCTTAACCCAGGTCTCCCTTTTTCCCTTCAAGACCCTACTCAGTCTGTAAACATAGATTAATTAGATGTTGCTTCGGGAGCCATGTACAGGAAAGGAGTAAAATCCCAGGCCCTGTAGAACAAACAGGATAAATTAAAGAGCGTAAATGTCTAACTAATGATGGAACGAATAAATGCTCTCAAATCTTTGAACTGTCTTTGAACTCCAGGGCATCTACTAGTAATCATAGACAACACCACAGTGAAGAAACAAGGTCCTATTCCCTTTGCAGACCAGCTAAGGTAATCTGGGAACTACAACTCAGCACAATCTGTCCCTGCAGGCTTTTCTGCCTTCCATCAGACTAAAACATTATTGCAGACATGTTGAGCAGGACCAAAACCATGAGTGAAAGCTGCACCCATGGGTCTGCCAGTAATCAATCATCTGTTGGAAACTTCTCAAGTAGATCTGCTTGCCTACAACTACAGCAAACAGTTACCCAGGTTTTCATACGCAGATGCCTAGTGGACAGGTGGCTTTGCATTCCCATGGTACTATTCCTGTATCCTCTTTCACCCTTTTCTCTGATAACCAGGTTTTTTCTAAAGATACAGAAGGGCTTCCCAAAGGTAATTGTGGTGATTCCCGTTTGGCCTAGGCAGCAGTGGATTTCCCTTCTTTAAAAATGGACAAGGGCATTTACCTCAAGCATCTTCACAAAATGGGCTTAGAACAGGTTTGTTTTTGATACATCTCAGTCTTCATCTTATTCAGTTGACTGCTTGAATGACAGAATTTTAATACCTCGTATGCACCTTTTTTCTGAGGACTTAAAGCACGTATTAACAGAGGCAAAGGGACCTGCTACTAGAAAATCATATATGGGTAAGTGGAAACATTTTTTAGTTGGTGTCAAGACAAGAATCATAACCTTTTTATGCCTCAAGACACCTTTTGGTTCTACAATATGTGTGTGAGTTATTATCCTCAAGCATTTTTTATTCTTCTATTAAGATTCATCTCTCGGCCATCTGTGCTTGTCTGCCTTTAGATCCTGCCTTTCTATCCTAACTGAAGTGACATAAGTGGCATAAAATATCCTGCAATCCTAGTACTTACCTATGAACCTATGAGAAGGAGTTTTACAAACCCTGGATGTCCACAGATAACTCATTTACAAAATTGATGGGGGGAAAATATTCAGGAATTCCGATCAATTGTTAATTTCTTATGAAGGTAAGAAAAAGTGCCAATCTGTATTCAAACTGACATTTTCTAATTGGTTGTCTCATGATATTGCTATTTGTTATTCTTACATAGCGAGACACTTATTGGCAAAGGCAGAGCCCTTTTTACCAGGGCTCTTAGCTACTTCTGTAGCATTTGGAAAGGAGTGGACTCCAGAAGTATTCTAGAGACAGCAACATGGTCATTTGTGCACAGCTTTACCAAGCACTACAAACTAGATTTCATCTCTAGGTCTTTAGCAGCCTTTGCAAGGACTATTCACACTGGGTCTCCTGGTCTCTGAGTATTGCATTTTACGGTCTAGCATTATTTAGGCTTGAATTAAAGACACATGTGGAGAAAATGGAGCAGAATGGAAAAACCTTCGCTATTGCTAGTGTTAATTTTTTCTACTGCTCAAAGTATATTAAAGTACACGCAGCAGCTGAATATACAACAGTCTTGGATGAACCCCAGTTATAAAGGCAAGTTATGTAGAGGTCAAGCCATGGCCAGGATTCTCTGCAATCTTTTGGCAGCTACTGTCCGCCTATTGGGAGAGCCACAGGGGATATATATAATGCCTTTTCTCTCTCTCTCTACCAAACTTCCCAAACCATCAGAAAAGAGTAGCAAGAGTGTTTAAACCTCTCCGGAAAAAGAGCCATTCAGGTATTGTCACCAGGGTAGAAAGGTCCAGATTCAACTCCATGTTTTTTTGTGCCAAAAAATACTTTACATGCATACATACATGCATACAAATATTTCAAACATGGGTATTAATGCCCTTCTAGTTTGCCAATATACCAAAACAGTTATTCCCATAATAATTCTCCAGATTGTTCTTAAATATAACTAAACAAGTGCTTGCTTTAATGTAATTTGGTAGTCTGTTCCACACATCAGCTGCTCTGTCAGAGAACCAGTTAGTACACTCTCATTCCTGTAGAATTTTCTACATTGGTTGTCTTATGATTCTCTGCTTCTTGATAACCCTAAACATTCCCAGAGGTAGTTGTCGCTAAATGCATATATGCGTGAAACAGATCTGTTAAATATCTATATGAGAGACTGTACAAGTTCAGATATCTCAGTCTTTCATAATAACTTAAATTTTCACATCAATGGATGCCCTTAGTATATTTCCACTGTACTGTTTCCAATTTACTCATGTTTGTTTTCTTATAAGATTTCTATATTGTTGTTCCATAGTCAGGTTTGGATCTGTTGTAATTAACAAACAATGACTTCTTCATTTTCAATTTACTAGATTTTATAACTAAATGTTTTCTTACAACCTATAGTTCTATAGCTATCATTAACCAATTTATTTTTTATTTATTTATTTTATTTATTTTACATTTGTTGGCCGGGCTAGTCCAACTGGATACATGTCCATTTTCAGTAGAGGCCCGGGGAGAAAAGCTCCAGAAAAAAAAACGTACAGAAAAATTAAAAGTAATATAAGTCTACAAAAGGCATCAACATACAATATTACAATTGCTTGATATGATTAGAAAAACTCAAAACTAGATCAACCCTTATACCCAGGACCTTAAATAAATCTACATTTTCAGTCACTATGTGCTGTATTAAATATTCACATTTCAGTTTGTCTCACAAATCTCATACGCGTAGTTTTTGATGTATTTATCAGCATATTCTTCTCCCATGCCCAAATGGTCAATTTAATCAAGTTCTTTTGCAGACATGCCCTTTCTGTAACACATGTAATCAGTTTACCCAATTTCAAGTCGTCTGCATACAGACTGTAGAACACCTCAGATATAAAGATAGGTCTGCAAGGTACAATCTAAACAAATATGGACCTAGGACAGAGCTCTGTGGTACACCCTCATTCTAACCAAGCATTTCACCTGTCCATTTGTTGTATGATACTTGCCATGTCCTATTTGTAAGCCATGCAGCTATCCATCTTAACAAGAGTACAATACCTCATTTTTCTAATTTATTGATCAGTGTTTTGTGTATGACCCCATAAAATGCTGAAGTTAGAACTATATAAATTACATCACAGCACAATTTTTACTTCACACTTGTTATGTTGTCAAAAACATCATGTTAAAGGTGGCTATAGATCTATTTTCAGCATATGTATGCTGATACATGGTTTCAAGTCCCAAGCTTTCCAGTTCTGACAATAACTTATCAAGTATTATCTTTTCCATTATTTTTCCCCAACATGAAAGTAGACTTAAGGGTCTGTATGACTCTGGGTTTGTACTACTCCTCTTTCCCTTAAAGAAAGGTTTAATAAGCGCATGTGTCCAATCTTGAGGAATCTCCCCATATTTATACGACCTAGTAAATAATAGATATAATGGCACTGTAAGTTCTTGTTGAAGTATTCTTAGGTCATTATTACTAATTCTGTTTCCTCCCTGTGTTTTGCTTGGATCCAGTTTGCATAGTTCTTTTTTCAATATAATATAATTTGATTTCAGTATCTGAGGTTACCTGGATGTCACTAGGACAACTTATCACCCCCTTTGTGGAGCCAAACTGTTTTACATAAGACTTTGTAGATATATCTATATGATCTGTTGTATCTGGGAATACATTTTAGAATCTACACACAGTTTATCAATTTGTATGCCTTTACTCCTTCCATATCTTATGTATGTTTAAAATGGCTTCCTATTATACTAAGATATCGTTATATAATTTTCTTCAAATCTTTCTTGATCTTATCTCACAGTATGCTTAGTTTGTTTGTTTAGCTTGTTTATTTCAGTTTTCAAAGTTGTAATTCAACCCCTTTTCCATTTCTTACACTTTTTCTCTCTCACCTTAATCGGGTATCTTGTTCTTATGAAAATATATCCCCCTGACATTATATGCCTAGATCCTGACGTTAAACATTTTTTTTGATTTTTTTACACTCAGACAATTTTTATTTTAAAAGAGTCCATATTCCTTCTGCAGTTTTTCTACTGAATGCATCACTCCAATTAGTTTTACATAATGACTGCTTTGCTTCCATATAATCTGTAATTAATCTTCTGTGCATTGATGTAGATTTATGTTTGGCAGAATTATCTAGCAACAAATGAACTTTTATAACCCCATGATCACTGCACATCAACGGTGGTAAAACTTGACATGAAGTAACTGTAATGTCTTTAAGAACACAAACAATGTCTAGTATGTTCTGTTCCCTGGAATTTCTTTTTTCTTTTTTTTTTTTTTTTACAATATGAAGCAATTGTTATTCCTGAACATACATTGTGAATAATTTCCTTACAAATGTTGTTTATTATTCCAGTCTGTTTATGGTAAATTTAAGTCCCCCGCCACTATTATTCTTTCCAGTGTTTCAGGCAAGAAATGTATGAATTCCTCTAGGTCATCAGCATTTGACTTTGGTGGTCTATACACTTCAAGAATTGTTATGCTCCAGGGTTGTCTTTATTGTCACATTTAAGCAGTCTATAGTATTGATGTTATCCTTGACGGTGTAATAATCACAGGTCTCATAACTATCTTTAATCCCTGTCAAAACACATCCAACTGATTTTTTTGTTAGCATGTCTGTTAAAGTAAAAACATTTATTTCCTGACAGAACTGGTTTCTGGTTGTTGTTCTTTAACTATATTTCACAAACAATAACAACGTCAATCTTGTGGGAACATAGCAAATTTTCCAATAAAAAAAAAAACTTTATTATTTTAATGCACCTAGCATTTACAACCTTCAGAGATGCATCAAATGCTGCTGTGAACTGTTAATTTTTCAACCTGGCAAAATCCTGCCTTGTGTTTGTCAAATATTGCAAAATGTCTGTTGCAAAAATTCTCATCCTTGATTTTGACAAATGCATGACATCATGTCTGAACACGTGTGCCCAAAATTAGGCTCAGATGCTGTACACATTTCCATTTTTTAAAACTGAACATTTTTTCATGTAGGTATTTAGCCAAAAAATACTTTCATTCACGGTGACCTGACTCTCCTTTCTATATGTGATTTGTGAAAATACATCCTAACACCTGTACAAGTTATGCTATCTAAGAGGGCTGTACGTTTCCTAATAACAGTCAAGAGAATCCTTGCAGATGATATCATTTTGCCGACATGAATAAAAACAGATTTGTACTTCCTTACATCAAGGCATTCTAAGGCTCATCTATTCCTTTATTGTTGCTGCTGGCAAGTATAACACTGTTTGATGTTCATTATCGTCTCTGCAAATGTAAGTATCAGTTCCTCTATTAATTAAAACTCCAATAACAAGAATATCTTAGATAGCACACGAGTTACCACACTAAACTGTTTGGGGTTGAAATTGATTGCAACATGAAATTTGACATTCACATCTGTCAAACTATAAAAAAGTACATAAAAAACTGGGAATGCTCTACAGAAATACACAATTCTTCACTAACAAAGCTAAGTCTGTTGCATATACACACACACCTTATATCCACCCTCCTGTATGCCTCCCCAATTCTCACAAATATCAGAAAGTCTGAAATAGCAAAACTTGAAGCTTGCTATAATAAAATAGCAAAATTTGTCTCTGATGCCCCTTTCAGGTCCCATCATTGTTCAGCTCTGAAACAACTGAAATGGCTCAAACTTCCCCACCTCCTCCCCTATAACCAAATCACTTTTGCACACAAACACTTGCACTAACCTGAAAATCCCTGGCTCTACAAAATCCAATACTCCCACTCTCACATAACAGGCCCCTCCGCTCAAGCAATAAACTGCTATTACAGACCACAAAAGCTACCAACACAGCTGGTGAATCACTTTTCTCTAACTACATAGTCAAAATATGGAACACACTACCCAACAATATACTATCCCAGCTCTCCTTACCCCAGTTTAAACAAACTCTGAGCCTATCTAGTAAACTCATGGCTATGCTCCTGCTCCAGCCCAGGGTAATTCACCCAAAATTATTCTATCTACTCAACTCTTCCCCCCAACCACACAATCTAATAATCTCAGTAACAGATCTCCAGTCTCTTTCCTTCTCTTAGCAAATACTAACAGTTCTAATTTCCTTCTGGTCTTCACCTTTTATTGACTTAGGCTAACACTGTCAACTCTATTAAGAATTCAAATCTTAGAAATTGTAACTAATGTATCCATTTAATTGTGTTACCTAACATCCAAGACTTATTCTTAAAAAAAAAAAAAAAAAAAAAAAAAAAATCTGAATCCTTGAATTTTGAAAAAGCTGTCAAATCCTGTGGACTTTCACTTTTGTATTGCTATGACTGCCTACTGTGTATTTATTCATTGTGTTACCCAATATCTATGACTCTATGTTACAAACCATCCAATCCTGTAATTTTATATTATTGTCAAAGCCTAAGGTATTTGTATTCTGTAGTTGTACTAGTATTTTTATTCTATGCTTAGTAACGGGAGCTTTTCTCCCTGAGCCTCCACTGAAAAAGGACCTGTGTCCAGTCGGACTTTCCCAGTGAACAAATGTAAAATAAATTAATAATAAAATCTTTTCTGACCTGTGTTATATACATTACAGGGTTAAATTTCTTTTCTGAAAATAAATAGAAAAAGTAAAAAAAAAAAAAAATAATAATATAGTAGTTACTATGCATGTTTGGCATCTGTACTATGTGGCACAACTGTTCCGTGACTAGCATAGCTGCAAGGAGAACTGCAGATAAGGATGACTCCCTAATTCCTGAAGTAATTACTAACACAGGTGCAGAGAGAACTGGAGACAGAAACAACTCTCTAAGTCTTGAAGGTTGCCACATAAGCTGATTTTTGTTCTATTTCAAGGTAAATTATCAGCAGACTGCTTGACGTCAAGCAAATACCAAAGTATGGACTTAAATGGTACCAAAAGCTGTACAAAGGGACTGGAAAACTGAATGTTATTAGTTCTGGTATTTTGTAGGAACATAGTTCCGAGGTAAATAGAGAATCATCATCTGTATCGAAAAGCAAACCTTGTACAGTAAAAGCTGTAATGTGTAGTAAGTGTCATTTATTATATAGATGAGTTGTTTTATTAGGAACTGTGCTCAAGTTGGTTAAAGTACAGTATTGTAAAGTATACTTTTGATAAAATTCATCAACGTTCTAAAATTTATCAGTTGTGAGCCTAGCCTGTTTTTGAGCACAGAGGGAGTGGTGCCCTGTATAGGATCACTCCTGTAAAGGTGCAGTAACTAAAATTTATGAATGAGGCCTGAACAGGAGCTCTCTGATGTTATACGGCTTGCAGCTGTTCAGTTTTCAGGCATCTGAATCCGGAGTGAGACTGCTGTGCAGTACAGTTGCAGTGCAATAAATTTCCAAGTCTGTGAATTCCAAGGTTTCAAATCTGCAACAACAGGTTTTGATTCACCAGCGTTTTGAGTGACTATGGGGAATTTCTAGCCATCTGCAGAATAACAGCTTGAACACCTGTCTATCTGCTGTGTGGTAAGACATTTTTCTGTGTCACATACAGTATGGATGCCATTAGGGATCGTAGTAAAAAATGTAAATGGAGTTTTACTCTTAATGTAGCAGAATGACCATATAAAATCTGGGTCAGAGGCAGTATTGGTATGAACAGCATATTGGTAAATGTAAAACCTTATTAGGGCAAGATCATTTGCATGCATTATGCAAATGGATAACATTTGGCTGGTATCTCCAACAAAAGATGGTAAAGAACCAGATAAGGGTGATACTTACATTATATCCAGATGTTAAACAGCTATGTCCTGTAACTACATTAATTTCAGAGTTAAAACAGCAGTTAAATGAATTACTGACAGAATCCTCTGTAGATCTTGTTACACTCTTTAGAGACTATGTGCAAAGGTGGAATTAAGCCACTATACAGCAAAAAAAAAAAAAAAAAACAGATAAGGACAGGGATGAGGGTCATGATAAATTGACAGAGAAGTTTAATAAACTTTTAAAAGATAGACAAAATGAGTTCAGAAAGTTTAGAAATGATATACAAACACTTCTCCAAAAGTGCATAGGGGCCACACAGTCAGCAGAGCAGACTACTGAAAAGTATCAGAAAGGCATGAAGAATCGCAAGAAAGAATTGAAACTCTTCAGCAGCAGTTACAAGATGAGGAAAATCTGGTTAGTGAATATCAGAAAGCCTGTAAAGAAATACAGAAAGAAATTCCACATCTTAAACAACAGTTACAGGATAAAGGCAATGAATTAGCTGAGCTGGCAGAGACTAATTTACAGCAGACAACTTTAATATCCCAGCTTAAGGATGAGTTGCAAAAGACAAAGCCAGTACAGGTCATAGAGCAGGGAACTCCCACAGATTTCTACACACAGTCAAGGTTGCTACAAAGCATACCACGGTGGACTGATAATAAAGGCATATTTTGCAACATGCTTACGTTTGAAGAATGGGTAGCATATACAGCAGAATCTGATGTATGGACAGATGCCTTACTCAGATGCTTTTGGATTTTTATTCCCAATTGTTTTAAAACTTTCATCCATTTAAATCAGAATGTTTATAAATTAGATAGTAAAGTAGGGTGCATAACCGCCATTCTCATGGCATACACAGAGGGACAGCCTCTCACAGCTAAGCTGTTAGATAATTTCAAAATCACCATCTCAGATAAATTAATGGAGCAAGCTGACCATTTTAAATTAGTGTTCCAGGTAATCTATCAAAAGGTACAAAAGAAAAACAGAACAGTTCTTGTGCATAGAGATCAAGTGAGAGTAGTTAAAAGCACTGATGAAATGAAGTCACAAAAGTGATATGCATGTTTTTTATTTTCAGAAAATAAAAATGAAACTGCCTAAAGTGCACTTGTTTGGAATCCAGAAGAGCAAAAGGCAGACAGCAAATGTAAATAATTCTGTAAAGATTTCCACAATTAAGCATGTGTTAGACCAATATCTGTTTTGTTTTTGTAATTGTATAATAGCAGCAGGGATAGCAGAGACCCTGTAGGCATACAAAAGTAATATTACTAATATAGGGTTGTGGTGGGTAAATGATGCTACAAATAGAACTCAAGGTAACTTTTCTTGTCCAGGGGGACAAAACTGTCACATTGGAAACCTTTCCTTTGACCAGAGTGTTACAGTCTGGAAGACAGACAGAGGACAGGTATATGTCCAACTCTCTCAACATACAGCAAATGCATCTTTACAAAACAGTACTGGTATAAAATGCTGCATACTGCAAGGAGAAAGGGCACTCTTTCAGTTTTACTCTGACTGTGTAAACAGTGCTGCAAAAGTGTCTCAAATGGAGCTATGGGAGGGAAACGTATTAGTCTGTGTCAACGATTCAGTAATTATTGGCAGACAGCCTTGCCTTTTTATTATTAGAACTTTTAATAATTGTTCCACAGCCAAATTTGTTCAAGTAATTGGGGTACCATCAACACGTACAGTAGTGGAAAAAATACAAAAAAACCCAGAAATACATTTTAATATCTCATTCCCTCCTGATACTGCTGCTGGCTGTAGGAGACTAAGAGCATGGAACAATACACTTTTAGGGGGGATGGGAACAGGTTTAGGCGCATTAAATTTGATTGATATAGAATCATTAGCAAACAGATTAAAACTTACAGGCCAGGATATTTCACAAATTGTACATATGCAAGCACAATGGTTACCTACTATATGGACATTGCAGAAGAGATGCATGGATTTTCAAAAAGACTTTGCAACATTGTAATGACTCTTTGATTAGCAGGTTAGGGTTTGATGTTAATGTTACTAAGTTTGTACATTGGAATAAATGTACTTTGCAGTCTTTGTGTGTACCAATGCAGAAAAATTCAGTGCAAATGAAGTTAATGTCAAATAATGAATATGTGTGGAGAACCATGTTTGAAAAATGGATTCCAAGTACTAACTGGCTTGAGAAGTATGGGCAACAAATGGTCTGCACAAATACATACTGTACAGGAAAATTAAAACGTAATATGACAAGTTCAAAAGTACTGTGTCAAGCTGTAGTTTTACCACTGTTTTTTGGACCACTGTTCTATCTGTACCAGTATTGGTTACCCCAGTTGGAGGGAAGTTGTATCGATTTACAAAATAAAACTCTCAAAATTGTATATTGTGCTCATACAGCTAATGGACTGATATGTGGTCAGCACTCACTAGACTATGAACCATGCTTGTTACAGCATTCTGTAAATTTATGTAAATGGACAATTTTACCTTCTAGTTTTGAAATGTTTACTGAAGTAGCCCCACAGTTTGTGTGTGTATTGTAACAAAACAAAGTTTAGCATTTATTAAACAACATTCTTTTGTAGGTTGTCTTAATAATATAACTCACCTGACATGGCATAACGAAACATTTGTTCATTCCAGAAAGCAAGATGGCAATGCTTTTGCGATGGAATCCACAAGCAGTGCCAATGATTAATGTAGGATTTTCATTGGAATCGTTACATAAAGTCATAAAGGAAAGTAAACAGTTAATTCAACAGTTGCAAAAATGTTAATAGAACAATTCATAGGTTCATAGGTAGATACTAGGCTGTCTGCCCTAGGGCATTTATAAGCCTAGCCAGAGTGTATTTGGCTTCTGCCTCCCTATTAGATTAGCCTACTGTGCCTCTGTAAAGTAGGTCACAGAAGGTACCCTTTTAAGATTAGTTTACTGTGCCTCTGTCTAGCAGGGACACAGGAGAGATCCCAGGGGTGAATTTGCGATTTCCCATCCACACGTCCAAATTTCGCTTGAAGAGGATCAGCGAGGGGCTATGTCTAACATGAATTGGGATTCTATTCCAGAGTGAGGGGAGCCTCTGGGAAATTAATCTGTCCCTCCAGCATGTCCTATTTATTTTTGTGCTGAGGTTTAGGTCCCTGGAGCGTGTAGCTCTAAGGGACTTAGATTTTTTGAGGTGGAGCATGTCCATTAATTCTGGGTTTGACATGGCTTTGTACGTCAGGCATAGATCACCTCTGAGTAGGTGGTAAGCAACTGAGTAGAGCTGGAGTTTCTTTAGTCGAGCTGCATAGGACATCTGTTTGTAGCCCATGATCCTCTTGGTGAGGTACTTTTGGGGTCTGTCCAGTTGCTGCAGGTGTCGGGTAAGGTACATCCCAGAAGGGGCATTGTATTCAATTATGGGCCTGATGAGTGACGAGTAGAGGGACACAATGACCTCTCTTGATCTAGATGCGAACCCTTTCGTGATAAGGTGGGCTATATAGAAGGTCTTTCTAACCACTTTGGCAACGTGATTATCAAAGGAGAGATTACTATCTACGTTGGTCCCCAAATCCCTAATTACTTCTTCTGTACTTAATGGATTACCACCTATGTGGTAATTTGTGGGCACCTTGTTTTTCCCAAAGGGGATGACTATGCACTTTTTAGCATTTAGCTTGAAGCAGTGGTTCTGGCACCAAGCATCCATCTCTGTAAGACCCTTTTGGAGGATGCTTGTGTCAGCTGGAGATTCGATTATGGCCCCCAGTTTGCAGTCATTTGCGAACTTTGTCAGCCATAATCCCCCCGTGTTAGCCTGAACCTCAGAGAAGTATATACCGAACAAGAGAGGTCCCAGAACTGAGCCCTGTGGGATGCCACTTGTAACTGGTTTGGATTCGGACATGGCACCTGCGATTCTGACCATGTGGGTTCTATCTCTGAGCCAGTTTGCAACCCAACATGTGATATAGGGGTTGATATTTAAGCTGTTAAGCTTATTTATGATGCCCGAGTGGGGTATTGTGTTGAAGGCTTTTGCGAGGTCCAGGTAGGCTGTGTGGACTACCTTGCCCTCATCTATGGCTTTGGTAACTGTTTCAAAGAAATCAACTAGGTTTAAGAGGCAAGATCTGCCCTTAACAAAGCCGAATTGGGTAGGGTCCAGTGTCTGGAGGCTTCCAATGTCTTTGTTTATGAGTTTCATGATAATACGCTCCATAGCTTTACAGACCAGACTAGTCAGGCGATAGTTTCCGGGGTCCGTTGTGGCACCACCTTTGTGGAGTGGGACCACTGTAGCTGTATTGGGTACATATCCTGTAGTAAGGCTAAGTTTGAGCAGTGACTTAATGTGAGGGTTCAGTTCTTCTTGGAGCTCGTGTAAGACACAGCCTGGGACACCGTCCGGTCCCATAGATGCTTTTTTTTTTTTGCTTTGGAGAGGGCAGCTTTTACCTGTGCATCTGTGATGTCAGGGAGGTTACATTCAGTTGGGATAGGAGTTTGCTCCTTTGGGGGGGAAGGGGGGGAGAAGTTTGCGCTGAATCTGTCTGCTAGGATGTTGGCTATGTCTGTAGGTTCGGTATATTTTGTACCGTTATGCAACAATTCAGAGCATATCTGGGAGTTTCCGCCCATGTTTCTGACATAACTAAAGAAGGCCTTGTGATTATCTTTAGTGTCTAGGGCAATTTTTCTTTCGAAACTGGCCTTTGATGATTTTATGAGGGATCGAAGTTTCTTGCTAATACTGATCAGAGATGCCTTCCATTTTTGGGATTTTGCTCTGTCATGTAGTAGCTTCCTCCTTCTGTTGTATAGCTTATTTATGGCCAGGGTCCACCAGACCGGTCTCCTGTTTTTGGAGGAGTGAGTCTTGGTTTTATTTGGGATAGCACAATCCATGCATTCCTGCAGGTGCTCATAGAATGCATTTGTAAAGGATTCTGCAGATTGGGCTGCATTATCCTCTGGCCCAGGGGCTTTGAAGTATTCCACCTCAGTCTTGAGAAGTGCAAAGTTGACTTTGGAGAAATTCTTTACAGTGATTTCCTTGGCTGGGGGTGGGGATGGGATATGGATGTCCAGGGAAATTTGTTTATGGTCTGATCTTACCAGTGAGGGGTTTACCTCTGGTGTGGAACATAGAGTCCCCATGTTGGTGATGACCAGGTCCAATATGTTGTTCCCTCTTGTGGGAGTGGTGACCAGTTGTTCCATTGCGTTAGAGTTTATAAATTCAAGGAACCGTTGGGCGAGGGTGTTTGGGCTTAAGTAGTTTTCCCAGTCAATGTTTGGGTAGTTGAAGTCACCCAATAACATAGTGTTTGGAGAGACCTTCATATTCTCCAGTGTTCTCAGGAATGCCAAGTGGGGTTCCTGTAATAGGGAGGGTGTTCTGTAGCAGGCTACAAACTGAAAGGCAGTTTTGCCTGCTGTTAGTTGCACATGGATGGTTTCCGATGCTTCGTGCAGTGCCACTAACCTGGAGGTGTAGGTATCTTTGATGAATATAGATACTCCCCCTCCTTTTGTGCTTCGGTCCGAGTTTTGGGGCCGAAACGTATGGTATGAGTTATAACCTGGTAGTGCTGGGGTGCTCTCAGGAGCCTTGAACCAGGTTTCTGTTACTGCACAGACATCGATTTTCTCCATACTGAGGAGAGTCGAGTGCTTGCATCTTGAGGTTTAGACTTCTGGCATTGAGTAGCATTACCTTTAGTTTTTTTATCTTTGGGTTGTCTATGGAGGTGGGTTTGTCCTTTGAGCCTTGCCTAAAAAAGGCACTATGGGGGTGGCAAGAGCCTTGGCCAGTATACGAAAGCCTAAGGGTGACAGGTGCAAGCCATCCCTAGCGAAGCAACGTGGCTTGTCGAGCATGTCATCCCAGGCTGACAGACACTGGATCCCCTTTGAATGACACCAATACTTTAGCCAATTGTTGAAACTTATAATTTTGTTTTTATACTGTGGCATCATTCTTGGTGAGGGCAAGATTCTACTCAAGGTCAGGGACATACCAGCCTGGGCTACATGGTCAGAGAGCTCCTCTATGTCTCTTTTTATGTAGTCCAGGGAGGTACGTCTCAGGTCATTCACACCAGCATGGACAATGACGGAGTCATACTTGTACTTGCTTTGGAGTGACCTGAGTGCTTGCGTTATGTGGCGGATCCTGGCACCTGACAGGCAGCTTACATTGACCTTCTCCTTGTTCAGTCTGGTGAGTGGGACGTCAGTTATGAATTAAGTTCTGTGATTGTGAAAAAAAATTAATGAGGTTAGTTGAAAAAAAACTGAAGCAGACACAGCCCATAAATGGTGTGACATTTTACAGGATGGTCTGCAAAAGGTAAAAAGCTGTTGGACTGGAGTTTACACCCAATTCTGGAAGTAATGCTTGTTATTATTGTGCTGTCTGGAATTGTGTTTTGACCTGTTGCATCAAAAGAAAGCTAAAGATTTTGTTTCCTAATGTGTTTTCTGTAAATCATAATGAAAATTATGATCTGACCAAAGAATACATATCAATGTAAACTGTTTTGCGTATTTTTAAAACAAACGGGGGAACTGTTAGATACATTAGAGAGTTAAAATTTTCTTTTCTGAAAATAAGTAGAAAAAGTAAAAAAAAAAAATAGCATAGTTTGGCATCCATACTGTGTGACAGAACTGTTCCGTGACTAACACAGTTGAAAGGAGAACTGCAGATAAGGATGACTTCCTAATTCCTGAAGTAATTGCTAACGCAGGTGCAGGAAGAACCGGAAACAGGAACTACTCCCTAAGTCTTGAAGGTTGTCACATAATTCACCTTGAAATGGAACAAAAATCAGCTTATCAGCAGACTGCATGACATCAAGCAAATACCAAAGTATTGACTTCAGAAGACTGCTTTCATAAACAGGATCCAAATGGTACCAAAAAATGTATAAAGGGACTGTAAAACTAAATGTTGTTAGTTCTGGTATTTTGTAGGAGCATATTTCTGAGGTAAATGGAGAATTGTCATCTGTATCTGTATCGAAACGCAAACCTTGTACAGTAAAAGCTGTAGCGTGTAGTATGTGTCATTTATTATATACAGAAGTTGTTTTAATAGTAACTGCACTCAAGTTGGTTGAAGTACAATACTGTGAAGCTTGCTAAAATTTATCAAGCAGATCTGAAGAATCTTCAACTTATAATGCTGTAGTATCTGTTCTATCAGTTGTTACAAAGGAATGATCGTCATCACCATTAGTATTATTAATCCCACTGTTTTCATTGCATATTACATTTACAAGCATACAGTTCTCATCCATTTGGCTTTATACATCCATGGCTTGAGCCAAGTTGTCAGTGTCTGTCTTTCTCATCTTTTTTTCTTACAGTAATGCTCTTCAGTCCTTCCACATTCAGTTTTGCTTTCTTCTTTTTCACTTGCCATTTGCCTGTTTTTTTCCTACCTTATATTTTGGAAAAAATGCTGCCCTTTTCTGTAGGCTGAAGGTTTTCTGTTAGAAAAATGTTGTTATTCCCTGTAATCTTGTGTGTGTTACATAACAAAGTGTGTCCTTTTAAGTGTGTATTCTCCTTACTTTACAGAAATTTATCAGCTTCTGTTCTTCCTTATTTGTTTTATAAAATTCCTTTTAAACGCTCTAAATCCTTAGATTGCTGAATACTTGTATCCAGAATTCCAAAGTTGTCCGGTTCATTGTCTTGTTTCCTAGGGGTTGAGTGATCTTTACAGACAATAGACATATCCTTTCCTAAATGTGTTCTATTTTCTCTTTGCCTAAACTTATTTATCCCACCAGTCCAGTCATTAATATATGTAACAATAGTTCTCCAAGCTGTGCAAATTGCAATCATAATCAGCAAGTCTAGATTGACTACTAATAATGGTAAGCAAATCATGCAGCTTTTGATATGAGGAGCACAGATCACCAGTGTTATAGGTTCATAGGTAGGTACTAGGCTATTGGCCCTAGAGTCTATATAAGCCTAGCCAATATCAGGCTTTACCTTTAAATATACATAGCATTTATTACACTGTAAATGATATTTGTGCTTCAGCAGATCAGTAGTGGTATACTTGTTTAAAAAATCCATATTCAGCTGCAAATAAATTAAAAATTCTAAATGAACAGAATGATCAAAATCAATTGCTACAGAATTCAAAAAACTTCAACTTCAGTGAGAAAAATCACACAAATATACAACTAAATACTAAATTAAGTACAGTAAAGTTGGTGCTCTGACAGTACTAGTTCTGAAAGTCAGACAGAAGCAGTCACACTTCTTTTTAACAGTAAAGATCCAGGCCAGTTTTGAATTGAAATTGTCTAAACTCCATGCAGCTGTCCTTTTCTAGATAGCCTTCTTTCTCCTTTACATTATCACAAGAATGCTTGAAGTTGTGTGTGTAGCCATTGTGCACTTGGGATTGAAGCTCATTCTGGAGAGCATGCAAGTCTGTCATTGGTCTAAACTCATTTGGTCCAAAAGAAAACTTTCAAAGCATCATAATGCATTTGGTTGGTTCTTGTCTTGCAGAAGATGATCAGATGTGCTGCTTGGACTTCCAGGATACCTGCCTTCACAAAAAATCTACATGTGGCAAAGCAGGCACCTGTATTTCAGAGTTGGAACCAGTCAATTAACATTCTGGAGTCTGCCATTTGGTCTTACCTCAGCCCCCAAGGCGTTCACCAAGTACATATCCATAGTTATAGTGCACTTGTGTGTCTACAAGGAGTAAATGTGTTTCTGTACTTGAATGAGTGGTTCTTGTCAGCCCCCATCTGTAGCATACTTGGTGTCAGTGAGAGAGCCTCTGACTGGATTATTCCAGTCCCTCAAAATGACCCTGAATGTAGCAAAATCCCATCTGTGAACTTTTTAGTGTTTGATAGCCACATGTTGTCCAGAAACTCACTTATGCAGAGCAGGACTCCCCAAAAAGAGTGTAAGCCCTACAGTCCAAAGTTTCTGTTCTGCAGTATCCCACAGCAACAACTGCCTCTGGGTAGTGGCTGTTATAACAGCAGTCATATTTATGACCCCAGAAATGAAAGTTTATGTAAGAGTTATTCATGGGACCCTTTGGGTCCCATGATCTCAAATGTGTCACCAGTGGAACACCAAAATCCACTTATCTCAGATATGCAGTGTTATTTTTTATGGTGGGTTGATGCTGGCAATCTGTCCTCCAGTAGTTTCCTCCAGCTTCCTTCTTCCATTGCAGCAGCTGCAAAATATGTGTCAGCTGTGGGGTTGGGGGAGTATTACAGTGGGCAGAGACAGTACAGGGTACCTGAAAGTTATTAGAATTTTCCATGCACATGAATGTATTGAAGATGAGAATGGTCTGTCTTAACTTTGACTTTTTCCAAGACTCCCTTCCAGTGGTCTATCTTAACTGTACAAACCGGCAATACAGCACTTTGTATGGTATATCAACAAAAAAGAGGGAACTTGAGCCTATTCTTTTATGTCAGGAAGATGTGGGAGTGTGAGAATGGGCCAATTCCAGCAATGGTTTTCTGGTTGCAGTCCTTATCCCTGGAGAGTCCAGATGGCCCTGCTGCAGTCATCACACTTGGGTTATCCTGTTGTCAGGCAGTCCCGCAGTCGGCCTGAATTCCAAAGTCTTGGTCCGGCGTCGGTTGCTGTCGCTTCTTCCCTGACGTCAGTGCGCCAGGGGTATATAAGAGGCATCTGACACCATTTTCTTCAGTCTTTCTTGCCGCGCGGTGCCCGAAGCAGAAGCAGTTTGCAAGTGCCGGTCGGCCGACACCTGAGATTTTCGAATCGAGTATCAGTCCGAAGTCTTCAAAGCTAAGTACCCCATTGGGGAATTTTTTCTTGCCTCAGTCCGATGTCAGAAAAAGTTAATTGTATTTCTTGTGGGAAACAAATACCTCATAAGGACTTTCATTGTTATTGTATACCTTGCCTAGACCCAGACCACGACGTCACTGGTTGTCGGTTTTGTGCAAGGTTCAATAAGCAAACTGTAAAGTGGCGCTTTGATTTCGCTCGGCACTGCTTCGGTAGGAAATTTAATTATACTATGCCGTTGGAGCAACCGACTACCGGCGTGCATAAAAAATGCAAAAATAAAGACAGGCAGCCTAGATCCAAGCCAGACTCCGAGGCCTCTGCTGGGCCAGTCGCCGGTTCTCCGGTTTTCAGTGAGGCACCTACGCAACCCCTGACGACCGCAGAATTGGAACCCCAGACCGCTTCGGATTCTCAAGCAGAGAGTACTAGGCCAATGCAGCCATATTCTTTAGCCCCTACCGACACCATTGCAGAAGGAGAAGCCGGTGCTGTGGAAATACCTTCGGTTGCAGAAGGTGTCTTTAGACCGACTACTCTTACCATAAAATCTTATGCTAAGCTTAAGACTCCTTCAAAACCTAAAAAGACTGTACATCAGTCTCCAGTTCAAGGCCCCATGCCTAAGAAACAGATGCTTAAGATGGCTGAAGATTTGGTTACTCTGATCAGGGGTTCCCAACCCCCCCCCCAGACAAAAGGCCAAGACAAGAGGAGGATTATGCCTCTTCTGATCAAGTTTCTATTTCCTCGGACTCCTCTGAGGAACAGGATTACTCCTTTCCCCCTTATGAAGATTCTGATGATGAAGATTCCATTCCCTCAGCATCTCCCCCTGAAGACTATTCCTTTGGGGAAACCTTACATACCATGAGGGAACATTTCCACTGGGAAGGTCAGGACTACTCCAACTCAAAGAAAAGGCTCCGAGAGTTTCTTTTACTTCCCCAGCACAGACCACTTGCTATCCCTCCAGTTTTAGACATTGTGGATGATGTTTACTTAGAATCTAGTATAAATCCAGATTCTCTGCCTCCTGCTCCAGCCAAACCAGACAGATACTATAGAGTGCCTGACTCACACAAATTTCTTTACAAAAGCCCTGTTGCTGACCCAGAAACACTCTCCCAGGGTCCCAAAGGGGCTAAGGCTTCTATGGCTAAAAACCCTGTGCCCTCTGAAAGGGACTCCAGAGCACTAGATAGGTGGGGGAAGAAGGTTTACACCTCAGCTACTCTGGCTATGAGAGCACTAAATTGTCAATTTCACATGCTGAAATATCAGCAATTCCTAATGTCTCAATTAAAACAAAAGATGAGCACACACTCTCAACAGTCTGAATTGAAGGAAATGCAGGATCTGTTGCATGCAGCTGAACAGGTGGGCAAATATACTTTACAATGTAGATTTGATTCCTTGGAAGCTTCCTGTAGAGCAGCTGTTACTGGGTCTGTCATACGTAGGCATGCTTGGTTAAAGGAACAGACTCTGCCGGATCATGTTAAAGCAAAATTACTAGATGCACCTTTACAGCATGATGTCTTATTTGGTGTTAAAGCAGAAGAGGTTTTAAAGAAAATGGAGAATAAGGCAAAGTCTATGCAGACAGTCAAAGATTTCTTACAGGTACAACCCCCTCGCTTCAGCAGAAATTGGCCAACAAAAAATTGGTCCTTTCCAGCTTCTGACAGACCACAGAGGGGTAAATACAGACGCCCAAGGGGCAGAGGTCAAGCACAAATCCCTTACAAACCTCGCCAATGGGCCACTGCAACACAGAAGGGCGGAAAAGACAGGCCTCAAACTACTAGAAGACAAACACAATGACTCAACCCTCAAACTGACAAGCAAAACTCTCTTGGCAGCTCCCTTGGGAGGAAAATTAGCACTTTTTGCAGACAACTGGCGCATCATCACAAAGGACAAATGGGTCCTAGACATTATCTCACAAGGATACAGATTCCATTTCCACACCTTGCCAAGGATAAAAGGAATGCCAAACCTGCCACAAAATCAATGGGCAGAAGCACAAAAACAAATTGCAGCCCTCATGGACATGAAAGCCATTCAACTGGTACCTACAAAGGAGCAAGGCCAAGGATTTTACTCAAGGCTCTTTCCAGTCCCCAGAAAGGGCAATGCATGGAGACCCATTCTGGACGTTTCAGTTCTAAACACCTACTTGCAAGTACCCAAATTCAAGATGCTAACACTACAACAGCTTCTTCCCATGTTGAGCAAGAAGGCTTGGATAGTAACGTTGGACCTCAAGGAGGCATACCTGCATGTCCCTATCAGATAAAATTGCAGAAGATACCTCCGTTTCATTGCAGGTTCAACCCATTACCAATTCTCTGCACTGCCCTTTGGCTTATCTACTGCACCCAGGGTCTTCACAAAATGCCTAGCACCAGTCATTGCATACTGCAGGCAAAGAGGAATTCAAATATACCCATACCTGGACGACTGCCTCATTCAAGCAGAAAGCAAGGGCATTCTCTTACAACATCTGGCATTTGTAAAACACCTTCTAAGTTGCCTAGGGTACACAGTAAACGAAAAGAAATCAAAACTAGTGCCCTCACAGAACATGACATTCCTGGGTGCCAGCTTGAATACAACGGCCCAGATGGCTTACTTCATGCCAGACAAGCAACTACAGCTAACTCAATACTTCAAAATAATGGCAACAAAAACCCAACTCCCTGCAAGAAAAATTCTGCAGGCCTTGGGATTCATGGCATCTTGCATACTACTAATACCATTTGCAAAACTGCATATGAGGAAACTACAATGGTTCCTGAAATGTGTATGGACTCAACACAGCCACAGCTTGGAAACAATGATACCTCTCATTCCCTGCCTTCAACAGGAGTTTCTGTGGTGGTCACAGGCATGTCACCTCAACAAGGGTCAGCCTTTCACCTTACCCCCAGCCAGGCAAACTATGACAACAGATGCATCGGACTATGCCTGGGGGGCACACATGGCAGGGCAGTGCATTCAAGGCAGATGGACTGCAGATCAAAGATACCTGCACATCAATCAAAAAGAATGCTCTTACAGCCTTCAAGGACCTCTTACATCCAGGACAACTTATTATAAGGACAGACAATACTACAGTAATGTGGTACATAAACAAGCAAGGGGGTACACACTCCTACCCTCTATGCAGGCAAGCAATGACCTTGTGGAACACAGCACTGACTTACCAGGTTCAGTTACAAGCACAATTCCTGCCAGGAAGAAAGAACACTTTGGCAGACGACCTAAGCAGGAACATCATGGATCCCCACGACTGGAAACTGGATCCACAAATATTTGCAATGATAATTCAAAAATGGGGACACCCAGATGTAGACCTGTTTGCCAACCCCCAAAACTATCAGCTACCAAAATTTTGCACAAGGACATTCCACCATCAAGCTTGGAAAGTGGACGCACTCTCATTCAGTTGGAAAATGTTGACAGTATATGCCTTCCCTCCACTGCCCCCTCTAACAAAGGTGCTGCTGAAAGTCAGAATGGAGAGACCACAAATGATACTCATTGCCCCAGACTGGCCACGCCAGCACTGGTACCCACTACTAAGGAACATGGCCCACGGCCCACCATGGATTTTACCACAAATTCCTCATCTGCTCACACAGCAAGACAGTCAGATTCTACACAGCCAGCTCAGGACCTTAAACCAGGCTGCATGGCAAATCACCTAAACAACCAGCCAGCTCCTCTTTCACAAGCTGTTATGGATGTCATTCTGGAGGCCAGGAGGCCTAGCACCAGGAAAGCCTACTCAGACAAATGGAAAAGATTTTGTGCCTGGAACCAAGCTAAAGGTCAAAATCCCCTTGAGCCTGATATACCTCGGATTCTACTATATTTAACTGAGATGTTACACAAAGGACTTTCCTTTTCATCTATTAAAATCCACGCCTCAGCTATTTCAGCTCACTACAACACGGATCCTCCCTTATTTTCACATCCACTTCTAAGGCAGTACCTCAGAGGGGCCAAAAACATTAGGCCTCCCAGGAGAGCACCAACGCCAACTTGGGACCTCAATTTTGTTCTGGAAATGCTTACGCTTCCACCTTTTGAGCCAGCTTTCTCGGCTGATCTAAAGTTTATATCATGGAAAACCGCCCTGCTGCTAGCAATTACTTCAGCCAGAAGAGTCTCCGAGCACTAATGGCAGTGGAGCCTTTCCTCTTTTTTCATCAAGACAGAGTCTCTCTACGAACTAACCCCTCCTTTATGCCAAAGGTGGTTTCCAGTGTGGCTCTAAATCAAACTATCCATTTACCCACTTTTTTCCCAAATTCACAGAACAAAGGTGAAAGACTCCTGCGCTCCTTGGACATTCACAGGCAACTACGTTACTACTTGGATAAAACTAAGGCTTTCAGAAAATCTGACCAGCTCTTTGTATCCTATGCTACAGCATCACAAGGAAAGGCTATCTCAAAACAGACTATTTCAAAATGGATAGGACATTGCATACGTTTTTGCTACACCCATCATGGAAAACCAGTTCCTGCTAGCATAAGACCCCACTCCACCAGGGCAGCAGCTACATCTACAGCCTTCCTCAGGGGGGTGCCAATCAAGGATATTCTGGAAGCTGCAACTTGGAGTTCAGTACACACCTTCACCAAACACTATCACTTACCACTATACTCTAAGACTAGAGCTGGCATCGCCACTGCAGTTTTTCAGGGCCTACTAGCCTCCTCTAACCCTGTTTGATTCCACCTCCCATCCTTAGCTTTGGGATTCAACCCAAGTGTGATGACTGCAGCAGGGTAACACGATGAACATAGTACAGTTTTGTACCTACCATAAATGTAGATGTTCGAGTGTTCACCCTGCTGCAGTCCAGGTTACCCTCCCTCCATCCCCTCTCAACTAACTAGACTTATCTATACCTTTCTATCCTATACAACCTTTGTGGTGTATTTGCTTGTGACTGAAGGTATTGTTTTATTTATATATATCTATATATATCTATATATATATATATATATATATATATATATATATATATATATATTTTTTTTTTTTTTGTTATATAGCAATATGTATTGCCTACCTATTGGGGGCACCTGACATCTGGGGCAAGAAAAACAGAAGAAAATGGCGTCGGATGCCTCTTGTATACCCCTGGCGCACTGACGTCAGGGAAGAAGCGACAGCAACCGATGCCGGATCAAGACTTTGGAATTCAGGCCGACTGCGGGACCGCCTGACGACAGGATAACCCGTGTGTGATGACTGCAGCAGGGTGAACACTCGCACATCTACATTTATGGTAGGTACAAAACTGTACTTTCTTTAGAAAATAAGCTATTTACGCATCTAATTTTACTCGCAAGTAGTATTTTAGCTATTTGATAACAAGAAAGAACAACCAGGAAAGGGGGAAGCCTACTGCTTGAATTTGAATCACTGACTATAATGACACACCAGCCTACAGGTGCCAGCTGGACACCTCTAATTTTTTTGGTGATGGCAACATTCATATACAAGGCAAAGCATCTGAAAGCTAAAACCATCCATAAGGCTCCCTGTTAGCCCTACCAGATATTGTTGCCTCATCTTTTTCCTCAGCTGTAAGATAAGCCTCTTTTATTGAGACCAGCAAAGTAGCTGCTGTCCCATTTGTTGAGCAAGTTTCACCCAAACTATGTATTTGCTGAAAATTACAGCTTGGACACTTCAGTTCCACTACTTGCCACTAGTGTTTATTCAGGTTAAGCAGTCAATATACTTTCTGTTACCAAAGGCTCAGCATGATAAACAGTTATAGGGAAGGGTTGTCATATTTCTTGCAGCAACATCTAGATTCTTTTTCTGCAGTTGTTCCTGCAGTAATTGACTATCTAGCAAGTGCATTTGAAACTACTTTAAGTTGCTTTTTGTTTAAAGTTTGTTTGGCTGTCATATCCAGTTTTTGTTAGGTATAAGATAGTTTCTGTTTAGCTTCTTTGAAGGTCTTAAAGCCTTTCTGAAATGAAATATGTTGTAGCCATACTTGAAAAATTGATGCCAACCCCATTGGCATAAAAGAATAAATCCCTAACTGTATTTCCCATTGGAGGTGAGAAATCATTCTGAAAGTGCTGTTGTGAAATGTCAGTGTCTTTGAGTGTTGTCACTTGTGAAGGCAAAGATGTACTTTGCAGTGACTCTGTCACACGCACTCATGTGCATAATGAGATTGTGAGCAAGTAGCATTGGGATAGGGCTTCCTCTCACATACACAGAAGGTTTTAGCTGGCTACAGTTTGAGCATTGTTGAGACATGTTGAGATATTGTAGCCACTGGAGAGGAAGGGATATTATCTGGAATACCCCAAAAAGGCAGTGGACCCTGTGTATTATGAAGCTAAGGAGTGGTGCCCTGTGCAGTATGGAGCTATGGACTGGTGAAAGGGAACTGAAGTCATTGGTGAGTATGATGATATACAAGGATAATGAAGCCACTGAATCAATTGGCTGAGTGTTTGAGTATGTGATGATACCCACCAACAGGCATGTGTTTGAAAGTATGGATTGCTGAATGGCCCTTGTATGCAATATCTAACGTTTTAGTCCTGGAAGTTACTGTGCATGGGCTCCATCTTGCAGATATATTGATAAGGCAATGGAAGTGTGAAGGCTTATTTATTAAAGGGGACTAATATAATTTGTTATAACAAGTTGAAACTTTAGGCCTTAATAAGGGCTTCTGATTTGATTACATTTTAGAACAGAATACATTACTAATTTCACATTTACCTAGTTGATTTCCTGTAACTCACATATTACAATGCCCTTATTAGGTATTTAAATAAAACTTCATATAATGCCAAGTATGAAATTACTTCTTCGAAGCATTATTGTTGTGTATACTGTTTGCCTGTGGTCCAGATTGTTACTTAAAAGGGTACTTAGGCCAGTTTGCTTATTCAGATAACATTTGTTGTTCCAGATATCTCCATTCCCCTATGATTCGATGAAGACAGAAGCTGAGAAGTACTGCAAGGCTGAACTAGTCTGGTGCCAGGAAGAACACAAGAATATGGGTTACTATGATTATGTTGAGCCCCGCCTCTTCACGCTTTTGCACCATACACGTCCAATTTGGTAAGCATTGCCATTTAAAGAGGCTTGTTTTAGACTTATATTTATAGAGCAGCATGGCACTATAAGTAAACGTAACGATGTAGAGAACTGTATTATTTGGTGTGAGCATATTCCTAGCAAATCTGCTTGCAGAAAAAGTTTGTGCAACCTTTACAGTCAGCAAATAAATATATCATAATCCAGAGTTTACATTACATCCCTTACGTCATTACAGACATAACTGCTGCCTCAGGTAAAACTAAAGACTTAGGATGCTTGGTACTAGCCAGCATACCTCATGGTTTCCTACGCAGTCTTGAGGAAAACTTGCCTAACCTAACAGTCATATTAAACAACATTTTTGCTTGTGGACATGCTGTAGCCTGTGGTAACAGGCTTTAGTGGAACCAGTTCGCAAAGGATTGAGTAAGGGTGATATGAGATCCAAACAATTTTAGACCTCATCAGCCTTATCGGTATTCACTGTAAAAAGACGGAGGGGAGTTATGATGGAACTTATCCAAAATGATACACGGGACCTATTTCTGCTAGGTATTGAACATCATGTTTTGTTTGTTAAAGGGCGGTATTGCCTGTAAAATTTTGCAGCATTCTTTAAAGAGGTAGCAGCAGCACTTGACCAGGGGCTGACAGTGATTATTACTTATCTTGACTTTGCTAAGGCTTTTGATATAATTTCACATAATAGAATACTTGATGAATTAAAACTTTTAAATATCACTCCATATGTAATACATTGGCTAAATAACATGAAACCATAAGTCAGGGTAGGGGTGTTCCTTTGATCTGAAGTAGTTAACTTCATTTTATCTGCAACCTGTGGGTATTCGGATCTGAGCCAGCAACTTTTCAAGCATCTGCTTTGAGCTCCTCCCCCTTACCCACAACCCATCACCATCTCCTATCTTCCCTCTGATCTCGTTTGTCACTTCGTGCACCAGCATCGTGAGCTCTGTAGCTCCAAGTGTTGGATTATTTAGTAAGTGACTTTTTGGTCATTTTTTTTCTTGAGATAGTGAGTGTGTGTTGTTTAGTTCCCTTTCCTCCCCCAATCGCTTGTTCGTCGGTTTTATATATATATATATATATATATATATATATATATATATATATATATATGTGTGTGTGTGTATGTGTAAAAAAGAAAAAAAAAGTTAGTTGTAAAGTAGTCTAGTACAGGCCCTCCCTACCCCTTAGGTGTGTGTGTTTAGAGTGTCAGTCTTAAGTAGGTTAGCTGTGTGTGTTGGTAGTATGGCTGATCAGCCAAAACCTACCTTCAAGAAATGCACAGAGTGTGGCCATAAGCTTTCTCTGGCAGATGGTCACACTCTGTGTGTTGTTTGCCTGGGTGTTTCCCATCTATCTGTTCAGTGCAATGTGTGTGCCGGATTTAACCCCAGGGCCTTGAAAGAAAGGAAGGCCAAACTGGTTGCAAAAAGCCTTCTACCTGTTTCCTCTCTGAACTCATCGGCCTCAGCCTCGGCTCCTCCAGCAGTTGCTCAATCTCCCCCTCAGGCTGGGACTCACCCTCCCACTAGACCTGTTGAAGAGGAGGCCAAAGGAAAAGACAGGAAAAACAAGGACAGAGACAAGAGTAAATGGTCTCCAGAGCAGGAGCCCTTCCCATGCCCACCTTCTAAAGTGTCTAGACCTAAATCTCCTCGGCTCCACTCCCCGAGGTTCTCCCCGGAGCAGAATGAGCCCTTGGATCCGAGGCCTTCATCTAGGTCATCACAACGATCAGCCAGATCCGAGTTGGTCATCTCCTTGCGCTTGACTCTGAGCCTGTCGGAATTGGATATGGACAGGATGATGAGATTTATTCGGACCCAAATCCAGATGGGAGTCTGAACGAACCTCCATGCCCTTCTTTCATCTAATTTAGTCCAATCTGGCCTGCGGTTTCAGGGTTTATGGATCTGAGGATCCCCAGAGCTGGGGGTCCGGGTGCCGACGGTTCCTCCAACCTCAACTCCGGCGATCACCTTGAGTTCCTCGGATCAGACCAGTTCAGATCCGAGCAACTCTCGGGCTGAGGATGGGGAGTCAGATCCGAGGGAATGAAGGTGTCTTCGGCTCCGACTTTGTCGGACCCGAGCCATTCCTACGGAGCTCCAGCTACTCCTGCCTTGGCCCCGATTCTCACTGCGGACCCGGGGAGAGCTTCCTCCTTGTTGGGTGCTAAGGAGGTATGCTCTCCATTGGCGTTCGATGTGGTGGAGAGGGTTCTCTCCCAAGGATCAAGACACCAGCCTATTTCCTTGGATTCTGCCCAGACTCCCTTGGATTTGGTTTCGACTCCCTTCAGCTTGTCCCAGGGACAGCCCGTGCTAGAAGACCCCCAGGCGGTTCCCCTGGAGGAACCCCCCGTGGTTCACAAGCCCTCTTCAGAGAGTCCCACTGAAGAGGGTCCCCTTAAGTAGACATGTAAAAGGTGGCACCTGGACCCCCTCAAGTCCTTGACAGAAGACACTGATTTAGATGAAGTAGAAGGTTCCCGCAGGTCACCTCCCGAGGATGTCTCCTTTGGAGACATCATGGAGATCCTCCGCCAGAGGGGAGGTTTGTCAGCCCCATAACCTTCGGATGAGTCAGTGTTACTGGAGGCTTTTGGCACAGGCCCATTTACATCCTGGGTGTCCCCTCCTTCGGATCCCTTAGTGGATCTTATCACCACGCAGGCATGGAAGGAGCCTGACACCATAGAGCCGGTACTAAAATGCCCAGACAGGATTCTCTCTCCACCCTCAGACAGACAGGCCTGGTACAAAGGATTCCCGGTGGATGCTGTGGTGGTGGCAGCAGCCACCAAGAGGGAACTGGCACAGGAGACTTCCTCGGTCCACCCTCCGGACAAGGAGTCCAGGGCGGTGGATCGATTTGGGAAGCAAGTGTTTTCTTCAGCGACGTTTTCCATCCAAGCGCTGAACTATTTGGCACACGTTATATGGCTGCAGCAGGACCTAGTCACTGAGTTTGCTGAGTCACCCCCAGAGTCTTTGTCACCGGAGGACAAGCATCTGTTCTCCGTAAAAATGTCGACTCCAAAATCGGTATCGAACACGTCTGTGCATCTCCTTTCCCATGCTATGGAAGGAGCGGCTAGGGCAGCTGGGACCGGTGTGGCTATGTGCCGACACGCTTGGCTCAGACTGTGTCAATTTGCGGACTAAAACACCAAGTCTCCAACACGTAGGACTGTGTAGACAAGTAGTTAAATGTATTCATATCAATCAAACCATCTATAAATAGATCATTGAAGAAACAGTGGACCTTTTTATAAGCCCCATTCATCTCATTAATGCTGGATTCACCATAGATGCCACTATCCAAAACAAGTTGCATCCTTGACTTGTAGTCATTTGTTTCCATAACTACCAGTCCTCCCCCCTTATCAGGTTTTAAAAAACTGATAGGAAGACATTTAGTCAAATTCAAAACTTCCCTTTCACTCGCATCCATGTTACGTGACTCAATGCTTTTTCTGTTGTTTTTCTGTAAATGTCTCAAGTCGAATTCACATAAATATTTAAATAAATTTAACAAGAAGTGCATTGGTGGATTAAATGTGCTGGACACTTTCAAACTTTTATTCATGTGACTGTTCTCACAAAACATCAAATTCAAATTAAGTTTACGAGTGTAAAATTTCAGATCTTTTAAAGTTTCAGGTAGTTTAAAATGGTTATCCGGTACAAAGGTTAGACCCCTACTAAAAATTTCACAAAGTTTCAGATCAATGTCATACAATGTTATTACAATAACCCTTCTCAAAACCAAGGAAACAGTGTTTTAAATGGGGCTTTAAACAACACACATGACCAGCCTTCTTTTTCCAACAACTGCCAAAACCATCAACCCAAGTACAACACGAGGGTGAAAGGAGGCAAGAAGTAGGAGTTCAAGTAGAACAGACAACTGTAAAACCTATTATTTTATTGAATAAAAGAGGAGACTTCAAAATTTACAACTACTCTGACTGTGAAGTTTTTAGTAGGGGTCTAACCTTTGTACCGGATAACCATTTTAAACTACCTGAAACCTTAATAGATCTGAAACTTTACACTCGCAAACTTAATTTGAATTTGATGTTTGGTGAGAACAGTCACATGAATAAAAGTTTGAAAGTATCCAGCACATTTAATCCACCAATGCACCCGTTGTTAAGTTTATTTGAACAATTATCTGAATTCGACTTGAGACATTTGCAGAAAAACAACGGAAAAAGTATTGAGTCACGTAACATGGATGCGAGTGAAAGGGAAGTTTTGAATTTGACTAAATGTCTTCGTATCCGTTTTTTAAAACCAGATAAGGGGGAGGACTGGTAGTTATGGAAACAAATGACTACAAGTCAAGGATGCAACTTGTTTTGGATAGTGGCATCTATGGTGAATCCAGCATTAATGAGATGAATGGGGCTTATAAAAAGGTCCATTGTTTCTTCAATGATCTTTTTATAGATGGTTTGATTGATATGAATACATTTAACTACTTGCCTACACAGTCCTAAAATACCCACACATTTTGGGGTACCGAAATTACATAAGGACCAACAGAATCCACCCATGAGAGCCTTAGTTAATTCCCGGGGTTCCATCACATATGCTAGTGCGAAATACATTGATTCCATCTTAAGAAATATGTCGTAAATGAAAAGCAAGTGTGTAGAGACTCATGGGCATTTTTGACTTCTATCAACAACATTAAATATGATGAGGCTGTAATGTTCTTAACAGTAGACGTAGTTGATTTGTATTTCTTCATCCCCCATGAGGAAGGCATTGAGGGCATAGTGGAGAGATTGCTAGCGCATGGAGATAACAACAGAGAAATCATACTATTCCAGGAAATAATGGAAGTTATTTTAACTAACAACTTTGTAATGTTTGACAATTTGATATTCAAACAGTTGGTGGGTGTTGCTATGGGTTCACCATGTGGGGGGAGCTATGCTAACTTGGTGCTGGCTAGTTGGGAACATAAGACCATCCTTTCGGACAGGGAATGGGCTGACAGAATAAAGATGTATACAAGGTTTTCGGATGACATCTTTATTTTGTTTAAAGGCACTGAATCCGAAGCCCAGACTTTTGTACAACATCTCAATAACAGCACCAGTTTTTTTAAGTTCACCCACACATTTCATGAGACTACCATCACGTATTTAGACATCGAGTTAAAAAAGAACATTGAGGAACAGCAATGTGTTGCTAGAATACACCAAAAACCTACATACTCAAACTCCATGCTTCATTACAGGAGTTGCCACCCATTACATCAGAAGAGATCCATGCTCAAAGGACAACTTGTCCGAGCAGCAAGGATGGTGACAGATGATGTAACCTTCCTTGAAGAATGTGAGATTCTTAAACTGATGTTCTTAAAGAGAGGTTACCCAAATACATTAGTCCTTGACTTAGTGGAAGAAGTTGTACATAAAAGGAGAGAAGGGTTTTACAAACCACTGCTCAGACCTATTAATAGGTTGGTGACCTTAGAGGAGGGTGTGAGGTCTGAAGAGACCATTAATATAAATCAGGATGGAACACAAGATGTAGGAGTTATTACAAGGAGAATTCCTAGCAGTTTTGTAACCCCTTTTTGCTTAGAAGTAAAAGCAATTGAGGTTATTTTGAGAAGGAACTGGAACATCTTTATGATGGAACCAGAGGTTTTGGAGAAGCTAGGTAATTCACCTTCCTTTGTTTACAAAAAGAATAAGAACTTAAAACAAATTTTAGAAATGGAACCTCAGATCTGTAATAGAACTGGAGGTACTTATAAGTGTGAGAGTTGCAATTATTGTAAATATATTGCAACAGGGACAGAATTTGAAATAGATTCTTTTAAGGTAAAGACAAAGGGTAGATTCAATTGTAACTCAAAATCTGTGGTCTACCTGGCTAGCTGTGTAGCTTGCCCAGCATATTATATTGGGAAGACAGACAGAAAACTCAAAAAAAGAATCTAGAGCATGTTTACCATATCAGGAAAAAGTCACCCTCTAATGCTTTAGCTAGGCATTGTTCTGAACACCCAACCCACCACTTCCTTTTCAGAGTGATTTGTCAAGTTTTAGTGAGTATAAAAGGGGGTCCTTACCATTTAATTTTGGAAAGACAGGAGTTGATTTGGCAACTAAGACTGAACTCCTATAACCCCCCTGGGGTTAAATGAAGTCACCTCTATTGCTTGCATTCTAAAATTGAAGAATTTAATGCATTAAATAGCCCTTAGTGTAGTTTTTGTTTTTTGTACACTGCCCTTTTTGTTGCATGGCTTGATTTGATATTATATTACATTATATTTTATATTTTACTATTACATACTCTATTGAACAATTTATATATTTTATTGAACGTTCTATATGTTTGTTTTTTAAATAACTAGTTTTTAAAAATTACTTGTGAAGAATGTAATGTCAAGCATACTCCTCGAGAGTCAATGTTAGCTATGATAGGGAAGTATTAGTTGCATATTTACACTACTTACATCAGTTATAATTTATAAATACGATGTAGGGGAAATTGTTCTCAATAAGATGAGAACCATAGTATATTTTATTTTTAATTTTTTTATATATACACACACTGAACTTACAAATGTATTTTCATTCAATTTATTTCATGTTTTGTTGCTGATGTCATTTAATGCCTAATTAATTATTAAATGACTAACCAAACATTACTGGTTAATGAAAGTTTGAAACAACCATGTGGTATATATTTAAGTTGAGAGTTAATTTTTTCTGATGGTCTGAAGAAGTCTACTATTTTAGAGACGAAAAGCACTTAACCGTTTTTTATTTGTGCCTCTAGTATACATAATAAATTTGTGTTCTACGTGTTGGAGACTTGGTGTTTGTGTCCACATCTTTTTTAGTTACGGTTGGATTTCGTTTTTTTTGGATTATCAATTCGTGGACCCCTTCAAGGCATCTTTCACAAATGCTCCCTTCGATGGTTCTCTTTTTGGGAAGACAGTACGTGACACTGGTCCAGAGCGAAAAGGACGGGAAGACTTTGTCTGCCGTCAGAGTCCACTTCTCTAGCCCTCAAAGATCATTTTCTAGGAATCAGAGAGGGCAAAAGAAGATGTTCCGAAAATCAGTTTTCCCGGGACTCTCAGGACAATCCGTCCCTTAGAGGCAGAGGGGGAACGAACAGACGCAGACGCCACCACAGAGGCAGTGGGGGGCCGAGGAACTTTGGGTCTAGGGAGACCTTCTCGGACAGGCACATGCAGCAGCCCTGAGGGGTTGCCCGACTGTCCTACTCTGGAGACATTCGGCGGAAGATTATCTTTGCACCCATTGGCTTGGGAGTCCATAACTGCAGATCATTGGGTTCTTCAAATAATATCCAGAGGCTACACCACCCCATTTGTTTCCCCTCCCGTCCAACCAAAGCTCCTCCCATATGTCCCACCTACTCAAAGGGAGGCGGCAGCACTATTTCCAAGCTGCTTCGCAAACGAGCCATCGAATCAGTCCGGATCAGGCGTTTACTCCAGGTTCTTTTTAGTGCCAAAAAAGACGGGGGACTTCAGGCCCCTCTTGGACCAGTCAACCTTGAACCTGGCTGTAGCCAAGCAGAAATTCTGGAAGGTCACCCTACAGTCCATTCTACCCTATCTTCGAGAATGCTGCTGGATGTGCTCGATAGACCTCCAGAACGCTTACTACCACATCAAGATTCACATAAGCTCCAGGAGATTCCTTCGCTTCTGGCTGGGAGCCAATCATTTCCAGTTCAGAGCCCTACCCTTTGGTCTCACCACAGTCCCCCAAGGTGTTTACCAAGGGTAATGGCAGTCGTAGCAGCTCACCTGACGCTTCAGGGATTTCAGGTATTCCCTTACCTAGATGATTGTCTCCTGGCTGCTTCCACCAGGCATCTTCTTTGCATAGCCAGAGACTCCTTCCTTCATCTTGCAGACCAGCTAGGGATCACTATCAATGTGTCCAAGTCCCTCTTGGTCCCAGTGCAGATCCTGGACTTTATCGGGGCACGGCTGGACATCCTTCAATTGAAAGTCTTCCTAACTCCAGACAGGGTCCAGAGCCTACAGGCCCATATATCAGTGGTTCTTGGCCCCAGGCCACCAAAGGCGGGCAATGTTCTCCGAGTCCTAGGCTCTATAGCTGCAGCAATCTCAATCCTACCCTGTGCGTGTCTTCACATGCGGGTTCTTCAGTGGACTCTGGCCGTACAGTGGTCTTGGCTAGATCTCCCCATGGAATATCCAATTCAAATTAGCAAAGCCTGCAGGGTGTCGCTTCTCTGGTGGTTCCAGTCGCTGGAGATCTTGGTGGGACGCTCATTTGTGTCACACACAGCCCAAGCCACAGTGACCACGGATGCCTCCCAGCACGGGTGGGGGGCATTGTCTGGGGAGGATAGTCCAAGGCACGTGGTCCCAGATCAAAACAGATTGCATATCATTGTTCTGGAGATGAGAGCAGTGCTTTTAGCATTGCAAGGCTTTCACACTGTCCTTCCTCTGGGGACTATTGCAATTAAATCAGACAACATGTCAGTTGTCTGGTACATCAACAAACAGGGAGGAACCAGATCTTACCCTCTGTGTCGCGAGGCCATGAGAGTGGGCGATCTCCACCAGTTGATTTCTGATTGCAACGCACTTCCCGGGATGCTCCAACGTTTTAGTGGACAGATTGAGTCGGGCTATTCTAATGCCATACTAGTGGTCTCTGAAACAATCGATAGCGGAGGAGATCTTTCTTGCGTGGGGTCAGTCATGTTGTGATCTCTTCGCATCTCCTTCCAATGCGAAGTGCAGTGTGTTCTTCGCTCTGATCCCCTCACCAGGGGATCCCCCCAGAGATGCTCTAGTCCATGCTTGGCATCCCGGGTTTCTGTATGTTTATCCCGTTACCTCTCATTCCAAAGTTTCTTCAGAAGGCTTGTTAATTGGGGTGCAAAGTGATCCTCATTGTCTCATTCTGGTCTCATCAGGTGTGGTTCCCCTTCCTCTGGTCTCATGTTCTAGCTCCTCCTTGGATTCTGGATCCCTGTTCGGATCTAATTTCCCATCCCTTGGGCACTTGTCCACCCAACCTGGACAGCCTCAAGCTGATGGCTTGGTTGCTCCAGTTCCCTTGATTGCCAGGACTCCCGGTCTTTCATCTTCAGTAAAAACTATTCTGGTGGCGTCCCATAAGGCCTCCACTAGGAAGATTTACTGCAATAAATGGAAACAATTCTCTATTTGGGCTTCTCAGAGGAACCTGGATGCCTTTACAGCCCCTGTTCTTGCAGTGTTGGATTTCTTAGCCAATATTTTTCAACAAGGGGCTAGTTCCTCCATGTTGAAAGTGCAACTGGCAGCTATCTCGAATTTCCACGTCGGCAAAAACATGAATGCCCTGGCCTCTTCTAGATTGTGTAAGGCTTTTCTTAAAGGCACCTTTCTTTTGTGTCCTCCAATTAAAGACACTGTTCCTCCTTGGGACCTTACCTTGGTTCTGCAGGCTTTAGTTGCTCCCACCTTTGAACCTGCAGCATCAATAGATTTGAAGTTCTTATCCTGGAAGACAGCCGCCTTAGTGGCCATTATGTCGGCTAGGAGGGTTTCTGAGATTCAAGCTTTGTCTGCTGTGCCCCCTTACTTGATCTTCCATAAGGACAGGGTTTCTCTCCGCACGAACCCTTCCTTCTTACCAAAAGTAGCTTCTGAGTCAAACATTAATCAAACAATTAACCTGCCTGTTTTCTTTCCAAATTTTCAGAACAAGGGTGAATAAGCTGCATTTGCTAGATGTTCGTATACAGCTTCATTTTTATTTACACAGAACAAAGCCCTTCCGTAAGTCTGACCAGTTATTTGTATCCTTTTCTAAACGCTTTCTGGGCAAAGCCATTTCCAAGGTTTCCTTAGCTAGATGGATTACACAATGTATTTTGCAAATTTATAAAGGCAAAGGTCTGCCCCCGCCTGGTCCTGTTAAAGCTCATTTTACCAGATCTATGGTGACTTCGGCTACATTTTGGTCTAGGGTTCCACTGGATGATATTTGTATGGCAGCAAACTAGGCAAAGTCACATACCTTCATTTCTCATTATAAGTTGGATTTTATCTCCAGAGGGAGAGCATCCTTCAGCTCTGCGGTGCTCAAGAATGTCCTTCCATGACGGCCTCCCAGGAGTTTAAGTAGCTGGGGACTCTGTCCCACAGGTTGCAGATAAAATGAAGTTAACTACTTCAGATAAAGAAGTTATGTACTCACCATAACATTCCATCTGAGTAGTTACACTTCATTTTTCTGCAGCCATCCCACCCTCCTTCCCCTGAACCTGTTCAGGTTTATTATGTAGTTGAGTTGCTAATTGGTTGAGTAGCGGCAAACTTGATCTGAGGAAAGGTAGGAGATGGTGATGGGGTATGGATAAGGGGGCGGAGCTTGGAGCAGATGCTTAAAAAGTTGCCGGCTCGGATCCGATACGGATCCGAATACCCACAGGTTGCAGAAAAATGAAGTGTAACTACTCAGATGGAATGTTATGGTGAGTACATAACTTCTTTTTTCTATCAGGGGTTAACAGGAGTTTCCCACAATGCTTGCTATTGGCATCACATCATTTTGGACTATTCTTCATAGATATAAAAGTAGGAAGCAGCTTGTGGAAATTCATGAATATCCAATTATGTTAATTGCAAACTGAGTGATATACTTGCTTCAAATAAAATGTTGATGATCTCCAAGATGGTCTACAGAAAGGGAAAACTGATAAAGTAGCTATGAAAAAAACTTTGAAAACTGTTCTGACCATGGGAAAACACCAAGGCAGGGAACACAGCTTAAATTAAATATCAGATAACGTTTAGTTTAAGTTAAATGCTTTTGTCTCAACAAAGACTTATTCAAATAAGTAGAACAAACACTTTCAAACTAATTTATATCCTGAGTTCAAAGTTCATAAAATTCAAGGCCTTAGTCCAAGACTCAAAGTGGCAGCTGCTTGGCTCTAAGACATATCCATTAGCTGTTTACATTGATAGGCCACTCAAACCTTTTATACATGTTCACAAACATATATTAATTGATTCATGGGACTTTCTTAGAAAGATGACCCCCGATTTATATCAGAAATCTTTAATTTTTGTCACAATTGATTTTATAGATTTATTCTCAGTTATTCTACATGAAGTGGGATTGCAGTAGTTTGAAAGTACTGTAGTAGAATGAACATGTCTGAGAGCAACAGAAGTGAAATTGCTTATGGAATGTATGGAGCTAGTGTTAACCAACAATTTCCTTTATTTTGAGGAGGAATTATATAAACAAATTGATGGGTGGCCATGGGTGCCACCTGCACCCCAGTTTATGCCAATATGGTTTTGTGCTATTGAAAAAGGGAATTTGTGTTTGTCCAGTTATAAGAAAAGTTTAGCTTAATACATCCATATTTTGGATGACATTTTCTTTTGTGCAGTGTCACTGAAGCAAAATTATTTGAATGTGTGAATTACCTCAATACTACAACAGATTTTTAAAATTCACCAAATGTCAATAAATAAATATAAATAATTATGATTGGAATGGGATCAATATCTGGATGTTTACTTACAAAAATATTTCATCTATGGTAGGTTTAGGTCCAAGTTGTGTAGGAAAGATGATTATTCCAATAGTTATTTGCATTTCAAAAGTGAACATCCTTCGTATTTAGAGTTGGTAAGAGCTGCCAGGATGTCATCATCACAGGGTGATTTCCTGGATGAGTGTATTAGAATTTGTGAGTTTTTTCTACAGAGAGATTACCCTCTTATTTGGTTAATGAAGTAGTAAAAGAGGTACAACAAGTTTGGGGCCACAAATATGTCCCCTTATTGGAGGAAAAAAGAAGGAGAACATGAAGGAGATATAAATGATACGAAAGACCCAAATGAAGAAGGAACTTATGTTAGGTCCTTTACTAGTAAATGCAACAGGGATACAGAAGCCATACAGAACAATTATGACAAAATGGTGGCAGATGTTTTCAAAATTGCCCAACAATTTAGGAGTTTTTTGTGAACCTCTTATTTTTACTTATAAGATAGGGCACAATGTTAGAGAGATTTTTGTAAAGGGCAAAAAAAAAAACAGAAAAAAACACCCATTTAGAAAACAAGAGATCCAAGGAAACCTATAAATGTGACACTTCTAAACAATGCCCTTATGTATTGAACAGCGATAGTATTCACCTTCCAAATGAGGGGCATGAGTTGGAGTACTAAATATTTTGATTGTCTTAACCAAAAGGTAGTTTATTTGCCATCCTGTAAGGTTTGTCTGTCATTTTATATAGGTAAAACTGAAAGGGCTTTGAGAAAAGGAATTTATGAGCACCTGAACGATATCAAGAACAAGGTGGAAACCAACACACTGTATAGACATTCCTTAAATTGTAAGGATGGTGTATCTTTAGAACATGTGGTCCGTGATCCAAAAGGTGGGCAATAGGAAACTTTAATTTAATACCGCAAACTTGTATGGCAGCTAAAATTAAATTGCAGTAACCCTTCAGGATTGAATGATCATGTTTCCATTGCCCAGTGTTAAAGTTACAATCATCAAAGTTGTGATACAATGTTATGCGCATTGTTTTGGTCCCCATCAGTGCAAGTTTTTTTTTTTTTTTTAAATGTTTATTCATTTTTGTTTTTATATAAAAAAGAATTATTAAAGATTAGTTTAGCTTAAATATTTTGAGCATAGTCTGTTTTTTAGGAAGTGACTACATGTTTTATGGATTTGTTAAGGTGTTTTTCATAGTTTTGGGGGTTTTGAAGGAATTGTATTAGGTAAATACACATTGAAGGAAAGATGTCAGAAAAGAAAACTTGATCTACCAAAGAATTTTGAACTCAGGATATAAATTAGTTTAAAAGTGTTTGTTGTGCTGCTCTTTAGTGCTTTACTTATATTAAACATTATTTGTTATTTAATTTAAGGCGTGTTCCTTCTTTCGTGTTTTCCAATGGTCAGGACAGCTTTCGGAGCTTTTTTGATTACTGGTTTTATTATATCTCTGAGAGACCTCAGTATTGTTTTGGTTCATATTTATGACCCCACCTTTAGTGTGAATAGTAAATGTGGCATCATGAGACCTAGCAAAAAAACTGAGAATTGTAGTTACAAAATACATGATTGTCATTAAATCACCAGTGGAGGTAGTAGACAGCACTTTAAACTTTGACCAAGATATACTGTCTATCAGTGTCATAAAAGCAAATTATGTAGCCCATCTAATTGTAAAGGGCCTGTCCAGTCACACCAGGGAGATCATTGTACCAATTTGTACCATACTGATCAGAGTCATTACTAGACAAGACAATTGAAAGAAGTTGAAAAGACATGATTTCTAACTGGGAAGATTACAGGACTGAAAAACTTGAACTGTTTACGAGGGCAACAGCAACTGTTATCATATTCTGTTTTTTGTAGATAACTAAGTGGTGATTCTTTCCTATCTATAAGGCAGTACCAGAAATGGCTGTATTTGAAAGTCTGTGCCAGAAAGATCAGACTGGAGAACCAAATATATATATATATATGTGTATATGTGTGTGTGCCTGTTTGTTTGCATATCAATATATCTATAACTATATCCATATCTATGTCCATTTCTAAAAATGTTCTCACACATCCTTCAAATGTGTATGTTCTCACAACTGTTGTACAAATAGTTCTATGGCAGCATTTAACTAATACACATCATGCGGTTGTGACTTGGGTAAGCAAGCTTTCCAATTCCATTTGCTATAGTTGTAAAACAATGTTGCTAGACAATAATGACTTACTGTATAGAAGTGTTGAAATATATTTTTTGGATATAACCCCTTCATATAGGTTGTTGTGTTCATTTTTAACCATGGCCTTATTCATTCACGCACATACTGCTGATTACCTTCCTGTATGAGTGATTTCTGATAAAAGTTGTTCTGTGGTGCCATTAGGTAGTGCACTACTAATGTGAACATAGGCTTGCAGGGTTCTCATGTATGTAGATCTCACTGACGGAGTAATGGCAGTTGTCATTATCATATGGCAGTAATGCCATGTAAGCATGAAACTGTGTTATTGCACCATGTTCATCTGAGCGATGCCATGCCTCACTATCATACATTGATTCATACGTTGTTAGCTTTCAATACCCACCTGTGTTTTACATATCTTTCCTGTGTATTTTATCTTGCACTGTAGTAATTCTAGGTGTACAGCAAATTATGTACTCGCATCTTTTCTAAGCACCTGCTGTTGTCATGTATGATATTCATGCCCATGTTTCTTCCATTATCAATGTCAAGGGTAATGGTTTTGAAAACATCTCTTACCATTTTTAAGCTAGATTCTACTTGTCTGTCTGCAAATTATTACTAAACTCAAAAACACCCCAGTTTGATATTTTCCCTGCAGACATCATGTGATAAATACACTGATTGTTACTGTGTGATATTTCTCTATTCAGTAATTAGCCAATTTATGTTAATTTCTCTTTTTTGTATTAAAATGCTATGTTCATGTAAGAAATATTTAAAAATGTTTAAAAATCATGTAAATAAGCTCATGTATAGATGTTTTTACTCTGCAATTACCGGTTACAAGTGGCGTTCCCCAGGGCTCAGTCCTAGGACCCCTCCTGTTCGGCATATACTTCTCAGAGGTACAAGCAAGCACAGGAGGACTATGGCTGACCAAGTTCGCAGGCAACTGCAAACTAGGGGCTATAATTGACTCTCTGGCTGACACAGACATCCTCCAAAAGGGTCTCACTGAGACAGATACCTGGTGTCAAAATCATGGCCTCAAGCTAAATTCCAAAAAGTGCATAGTCATCCCCTTTGGAAAAAAACGAAGTACCCACAAACTACCACATAGGTGGTAGTCTCCTAAATACGGAAGACGTAATAAGGGATCTGGGGACCCAAGTAGATAGTAATCTCTCCTTTGATAATCACATTGCCAAAGTGATTAGAAAATCCTTCTATGTGGCCCACCTAATCATAAAAGGGTTCGCATCCAGATCAAAAGAGGTCATTGTGCCCCTCTACTCAGCACTCATCAGACCCATCATAGAGTACAACACCCCATTTGGGATATACCTTACAAGACACGTGCAACAGCTGGAAAGACCACAGAAGTGCTTCACCAAGAGGATCACTGGCCTCAAACAGATGCCCTATGTAGCTCAACTGAAGAAGCTCGCCTGAAGAAACTCCAGCTGTACTCAGTTGCATACTGCCTACTCAGAGGTAATCTCTGCCTTTCATACAAGGCCATGTCCAACCCAGAATTGATGGACATGCTCCACCTAAAGAAAACCATATCCCCTCGAGCCACACGCTCTAGGGATCTAAACTTCACCACAACAATAAATAGGACGTGCTGGAGGGATCGATTCCTGTCCCAGAGGCTCCCCATGCTTTGGAACAAGATTCCAATCTACATTAGGCAGAGCTCCTCGCTAACACTCTTCAAGAGAAACCTTGACGAGTGGATGGGAAACAGGCTCTGCTGGACAGAGGCACAGGGAACTAATCTAAGGGGGCGATAAAAGCCAACACATTCTGGCTAGGGTTATAAATGCCTTCAGGAAGATAGCCTAGTACCTACCTATGAACCTATGTGTAACTTAAATGTGGAGCTTTTCTGCCAGGCCTCCTCTGAAATTGGATTTTACCTAGTTGGACCTTTCCCGGGCAACAAAGACAGACAAATAAATAACTACATAAATAATAAGTAAGTGCATTTTATTTGCCTGATATCCAATTGTCTAGTTCCCTGAAATGTATTTGGAACCCTCCTCTCTCTTATGTACTCTGCTAACATGCTTTGCTACTATCCCAGCACTATGAATGCATCCTTGCACAAAGTTAGAAGTTCAAACCTAGATGTTTTCATTTTTATTGACTGATTTTGGTTTAAGTATTCCCCTTTTGGCTGTCTCATCTGTCCTGAGTACTGTCTTAGCATATCTTGCTAATATGCTGCACCTGGGAATATATTACTTAACAGAGATATGGGTTCAAACACTTTTCATTGGGATTACCTAATAGCAAACGTTAACTATCCCAGTAATGTGTTATTTGACTCGCCCGTGATCCCAGTGTTTCAGCAGCAGACCCTGCTACTCCTGCATTATGAAACCTGCACTTGACATTGGCAGGGTTAAATGTCATCGGTACTGTATTGTCTGTTTTATTGTTCCCATGTGTTTCATTCCACACAATCTTACCTACCCTGTCTTGTATTGTCTAGTGCCAGCATAATTAATTTATCTGGAGTCTTATGCCACTGTTGTGATGGCCATTTGGGGGATATGACTTGGTAATGGGCAGTGTAAGGGATCCAGAAATCGTGACTGCATCACTGACAACCCTTATTACAGCATAGGTATGCTAAGTATGTCATGTGACAGTTCTGGGTTTGCTTCTCTTGAGGAATGTCACTTCTCATTTGTTGCATTCAGTCTGCACATGTCAGAAATGCCACCAGTTGTGTTCTTATGACACCTTGCACTGTGATGTGTGTAGTGTCTTACATCAACTTGACAATGTAGACGTCTTGGCGTGTGGAATGCAGTAATGCACTGACCACTTCAACACAAAACATCTTCCTTTTCTTCCCACCTTTATGATTGTAGACATACGTCTCACACATTGTTCTTAGGTATGTATGTGTTGTTCTATAACAATATGTTTGTTGACATGTCCCACATGCATCTCCCATGTACATTCTTCTCACTTACTATGACTTTCACAGCTTGTAAGTTTTATGCATTTTTATGCATCATAAGTTATACAATAGATATAAAAAGTGTACACACCCCTATTAAAATGCCAGGTTTTTGTGATATAAAAAATAAGACCACATAAAGCATTTCGAAACTTTTGTCACCTTTAATGTGAGCTATAACCTGCACAATTCAATTGAAAAATAAATCTTTTCGGGGAAAAATATAAAAAATAAAAAACGTACAATACGCTGGTTGCATAAGTGTGCACACCCTTAAACTAATACTTTGTTGTGTGTGCACACCCTTAAACTAATAATTTGTTGAAGCACCTTGTGATTTAATTACAGCATTCAGTCTTCTTGGGTAGGAGTCTATCAGCATGGCACATCTTGACTTGGCAATATTTTCCCACTCTTCCTTGCAAAAGCATTCCAAATCTGTCAGATTGTGAGGGCATCTCTTGTGCACAGCCCTCTTCAGGTCACCCTACAGATTTTATATTGGATTTAGGTCTGGGTTCTGGCTAGGCCATTCCAAAACTTTTAATTTTCTTCTGGTGAAGCCATTCTTTTGTTGATTTGGATGTATGCTTGGGGTCATTGTCGTGTTGAAAGGTGAAATTCCTCTTCATCTTCAACTTTCTAGCAGATGCCTGAAGGTTTTTGGCCAAAAGTGACTGGTATTTGGAACTGTTCATAATTCCCTCCACCTTGACTAAAGCCCCAGTTCCAGCTGAAGAGAAGCAATTCCAAAGCATGATACTGCCACCACCATGTTTCACCATGGGGATGGTGTTCTTTTGGTGATGCAAAGTGTTGTTTTTGTGTCAAACGTACCTTTTGGAATTGTGGCCAGAAAGTTCAACCTTGGTCTTATCAGACCATAACATATTTTCCTAGATGCTTTTGGGAGTCTTGATGTATTATTTTGCAAATTTTAGCCGAGCCTGGATGTTTTTCTGTGTAAGAAAAGGCTTCCGTCTTGCAACCCTACTCCATAGTCCAGACATATGGAGAATACGGGAGATTCTTGTCACGTGTAGTACATAACCAGTATTTGCTAGAAATTCCTGCAGCTCCTTCAATGTTGCTGTAGGTCGTCTCTTGACAGCCTCCCTGACCAGTTTTTGTCTTGTCTTTTCATCAATTTTGGTGGGGCGTCCAATTATTTGCAACATCACTGTTGTCCCATATTTTCTCCACTTTTTGATGACTGTCTTCACTGTGTTCCATGGTATATCCAATGCTGTGTAAAGATTTTTATACCCTTCTCCTGACTGATATCTTTCAACAATGAGATCCCTTTGATGCTTTGTAAGCTCTCTGCGAACCTTGGCTTTTGCTGTAGCAGGCAACTAAGTAAATGTCAGGAAAATCCTACTAGGACAGCTGAACTTTATTTGGGGTTAATCAGTCTCTTTACTTGATTGCAAGTGTGTATCCAAGAAGACTGAATGCTGTAATTAAATCCAAAGGTGCCTCAACAAAGTATTAGTTTAAGGGTGTGCACACACAACAAAGTATTAGTTTAAGGGTGTTCACACTTATGCAGCCAGCAAATTGTACGTTTTTTTTGTTTTTTTATATTTTTTCTCCCTAACAGATTTGTTTGTTTTTCATTTGAAGTTTACAGGTCACATTAAAGGTGGGAAATTTTTTGAAATGATTTATTGTGGTTTCATTTTTTTATATCACAAAAACCTGGAATTTTAACCGGAGTATGTACACTTTTTATATCCATTGTATGCTAGACATTTGTGGCTGTCTGGCATATCCTTGTAGATAGCAGTAACTAATGACTAATTTTTTCTTTGTCTCACTTTGTATCCCTCAGAACATGCATGCATGGTACTGCAACTGTTACTGTATCCACTTTCACAATGTATAGGAACATTGTTTGTGCATTTGTCCTCACTATTATTTCTGTTTTTGTCCAGTATTTTTTCACTGAGAAGTTGAGATCTGTACCTGTGTATTATTCAGTCTTAAATAGCTGTGTAGTCCTACAACAGTTTTTTCATGCTGAAGATTTAATGACTGTTTTTTGATGTGAATCATATTGGTAGTAATGTTCAATATATCCATGATTTCACTCAACTGTACAACAGTATCAACCTTTGCTGTCTGTCTGTTGCTGGTCGCTTTCCCTTTCTCGTGTATTCCTGGTTTACTTATCTGATGCTGCTGACTGCATGTGCACTCGCTTCTGGTTAATCATGCACACTCTTGTTAACATTGTACACACATGCACACACATACACACACTTGCTTACCATGATGTGGCCACAAGCTGGTGCTGTGGGATGAAGGTGGAGCTCCTTCTTGTGCTGTGTGTCTTGCATCTTCCATCTTTGATTAGCAGTACTGCTCATCTCATTAACACAGTAGATTGTGTTAGCTTTGGCATGACGTGGAAATGGCAATATTGAATCACCAGGTAAAGCATATGGCCCCGTATTGGGAAGTAATGCTTTAGACAAAGGGAGAGATGTACTTTTGTTTAATGGTAATGGCACAAAAAATTTGCACTTTTACAGTTAGATACAGTATTGATAGTGCAGGCATAACAATGATTTTGGAGGACAACTGGAAGATTTTTTGGGGGCAAACTGATATTCTTTATAAAGCTGGGAATGTATAATTTTCCACTGGAAGAGGAAGCTGTAATATGAAGGGGTTACTTTAAGTATGATGCATTTTTGAATGTATAGAGTGTTATATATTTTTATGTGAACTTATGTATTACTATTATAAGGGTCTATATTAGAACATCATAGTTTCAAAACTTCGAATGTTCTAATATCGACCCCTATTCAGCGAAAGCTGAAAATATCGAAGCTACAGAAAAACAAATTTTTTCCTAGGGAAAGAATTCGGTTGTCTGTTTCTGTTGCTTTGGTATTTTCAGCGCTGTGGTGGAACGTTACGGGTTGGGTTTAGGTAAGTGTGCGATTGAGCGCGGGATAGGTTGGTTAGGGTGCAGGTTAGGTATGTGTGCGATTGTGTGGACGTGAGGGTTAGGGCGGGTTAGGTATGTGTGCGATTGTGTGGACGTGAGGGTTAGGGCGTGGTTCAGGTAAGTATGCAATTGTGTGGACGTGAGGGTTAGGGCGGGGTAGGTGAGTTAGGGTTAGGGTGCGGGTGAGGTGATTGTGCGATAGTGACGGACATGGATAGTTAGTGGTGTATGTATAGTTTAGTGTAGGGTTAGGTGTAAGATTTTAGGTGTGTGTGTGTGTGGATTGCTGTTTGTTTGGTATGCATGTGTTGTGTGTATGTGTTTTGGAACAGCAAATTTTTTCCCTAGGAAAAAATTCGCTGTTCTGTATGTTCGATGTTTTCAGCTTTCACTGAATAGGGGTCGATAGTAGAACATTTGAAGTTTTGAAACTTTGATGTTCTAATATAGACCCTATTATAATATATGCAAAGATTTCTTATAGTTGCAGTCATAAGTATTTTAAATGTCTGACATGCAATGCATGAATTGTTATTTAAGGCTGTGACATTTAGTGAATTTTATTTCAGAGTAAGTCCACTGATATTGTGGATGAAAGGGTTAAACAGAAGTTAATGTATGAGTATTCTGTCTTCGATTGTGGTTTTATTTAGTTTCGTTTTAGTGGAACCACTGACCTAGTTTCATTTATTTTGGTTTAAAGTTTTACAACTGTTGCTTTTTTTTTTTTTTTTTTTAAGTGAAAGAAGTTTGTTTGTTTGTTTGTGTCTTTCGGCTTTTCCCGGTTAGGAGTCGCCACAGCGGAACTCCAGTCCGCTAATGATTGGCAGTTGATTTTTTTTACGTACCGGCTTGCCAGGCCTGATGCACAACCTTCAACGAAGGTACGCCCATTCACGCATTTCTCCACGCAGAAGATAAAAAACATGAGTGTATGTTGTTCTAATGTATGTTTGGAGGGTAAAATGTATCCATGTTCCTTTTGTGTTGCTTGGTCAAGTGCTTGTCTAAACCAATCATCATGTCTTTTACTTTTTTATTAACTTCAGGCACAGTAGTCATTTATTTTAACATAGTTGATGCTTAAATACTTAAATTGCTCTGTTTTGTCTTAAATCATGTAGGTATGTTGGCCGTGACCCTGCGTCTTCTCCTGCAACAGGCAACAAGAACACTCATCTGGCAGAGCTGAAACGACTGCTAGACACAGCTTTCAACCTTGAAGCCTTTGAGGGAAAAAAGTTTTGAAGCTATAAATATTTTTAGGTGTTTCTGTATGTATAGGGTTACAGACACCCTTTGTACATTCTGGATAACATGTCTACAGCACATTCTTGTAAGTGCTTTAAAAGTCACAAGGGCATATTGTAGTTATTCTGCTGCACATTTGCATGAAATTGGGTAACCCAATGGTCACAGATTGCCTACCAGGATTTAATTATGAACCATTTAAATAATAAAAGTATCTAAAGTGTAACAAATGTATAAATATAACACATTCTTATATGATATGAGAAGGGAGGTACCAGGACTGTTTCTGTGTTACTATTGTAATCTTGAACATTCTATAGTTGCATAGGTAGATTTTAGTGAGCATCTAATTTTTTATTATGAAATGAGTAAATACATTGCAGCTGATTTGGCAAGAGGTGTTATACTATTACAGCAGAATGAAATGCCATAAAATTTAGTGGCCTTATAGCTAGGTTAAATAAATATCCCTCCATGGACAGTTACAGAGTAATATTGTTTGCAAGTTGAAATTTCCATTGAAAATGTATGTATACCTGTACTCAAAGTCCGTATGTCCATGCTGATTTCATTTTCCTAGTAGAGATTATTTTATATATTGAAATATTAATTAAAAGTAATCAGATCACTGTTCAACCCAAACCATGACAGTGGTAGATTACAGTTAGAATTCCACCTCATATTGTAGTTGCTCCCACAAAGATCACTGCAAATCTGACAAAATCCCAGTTTTCTAATCTCGCTGATGTCATCAGGAAGGATATCACACTATGATGCAACCCATTTTTGTAGCTTACTCAGTTGTTCTCTTTTGTTACTGGGTATTCCTGCATTTGTTTGTCAACATCACTGCTGTCTGGCCAAGTCATCTTTCCCTTCTGTTGCTGGCAGTGTTTTACTGCTATTTTCACAAATGAATGATGTAGTTTGAATGCAGGTTAACAGTCATGACTCATAAAACATAAAAAAAGAAAGAAAAAAAGAATCCCCACAAAAGTATAGGAGAAATTGAACATCTTATGTCACAATAAAAGAAAGTAAACGTTGTCTGTTAACTTGATTTAGACTTCATCAGATTAAATAGTACACAGTTAAGTCAGATTAAATACTATTATCTTCTTCAAGACTACCAATCAAAACGCAGTATATCAGATGGTTACACACATTGTCATGATGATTAAAACTAGAGGACTACAAAACAAGTAGTGTCACAGGTATACTGATTACTGGATGAGAGGACTGTAATTGTTAATTTTTTAACAGTCTTCTGTTTAGTATAGTAAACATTTAAGTGATCATCAAGTCCTGGACAGATTTTTAAATCTGTATAACAGTAATACCATTTAAAATCCAAAGCACATTCTGTCACCACCACAAATATCAAGCTCTGTCAGCAAAATTTAAAGGAGCCTTTTTTAAAAGTTCTTCATACCACAGGCTGTCAAAGGAGTGCATAATAGCTGATAACACAAACACACATATAGAGATAAACCAAAACTAAACCAAGAAAAACTCCAGCACCACTACAAATGAAGCTGTAAAAACTTTTTTTTAAGTAAATCCAAGTCTACGAACCAACGTTTCACTGCTGTATCAGCATCTTCAGTGTGAATTAATAAATATGTGTGTGTGGGTCTGTGGGTCTACTTCAGAAGACTGAAAAAACAAAAGACTAAATCTCAGAATACTGAAGGATGGAATTTGCCCCTTCTCTACTGTTGTGCGATCTTGGAGTTGGTATATATAATTAGCAGGGGGTGTGTATTTCGAGTTTTCAGTATTTTGAGATTCAGTCTTTTGTTTTTGCAGTCTTCTGAAGTAGACCCATATATATATATATATATATATATATATATATATATATATATATGTACACACACACACACACACACACACACACACCTGTGTTTATCTAGATTTTGATGGTTGTTTAAAAAGACCCTTAAAACATTAACAGTTTTCCTGTCATTTTGCATTTGTTACACTCTGTGTCACATTTGTTTTGCATTTTTTTTTGTCAGTTTTAATGATTTGTAGTTTTGATGATAATCTGATTTGCATGTTTACATATTATTTAGTAAGATAAAATCTAGATCAAATTAATAGATGAAAGCAAGTATGTTTTACTACATGTTTGTGTATTGGCTTAACATTTTTTTCAGTTTCTCCTAAGGTTTTATGGTGGTGCTTTTTTAAAACACTTTTTAAATTAGTTTTTGAATGGCCATTGAATGGCTTTCATTATATCCACACTGTCATACTCGGAGCATAGTATAGCAATAGCTGGATTTTGTTATAGACTTCAGCTCTAGTCAAAAATTGTCTGCATGACTATCTGGAAAAGTGATACCTGGACAAATGATCTGCCGTTCTTCTACTCTTCGTAATGTAGCTAGTCTTTATAAATTACTCCCATAAACTCTGGTACCCCTTCTAAGTTACTAGAAGGATATTGTACTGAATGTGCATAGTAGGAATAGCCCCCCCCATTAATATGTCACAGTATTGAGAGAAGTGAATATCCCTTACTTTCATCATTTCTGTTTGACTTTGCATGTGTTATTTTTGTTATTTATCATCCTAATCCATTTTACTGTTTAACCACCAGCAGTGTAAACCTTGGCTGTAGATGATCATCACTGGTGAAGTAACACACTGACCCCATGTGCAAAAATGGGAAAAAGGGGTTGTGTAGATGGATGGATATGTTCCCCTCTTGTGACATCCATCTTTTGAAGGACAGATCAGATGTAGTGTAAGCAGGATTACAAGCTGCAGTACAGCTGTAGAGCATCTGTGAATATCTTAAACAACTAATGCTTACAAATCTTGTTTTGTTTGCTTTACATAACGAATGTTTGCTTGTACAACTCTGTATATATTTGTGTGTGTGTGTGTGTGTGTTTGTGCGCGTACGAGCGTGTGTGTATATATATATATATATATATATCTGCAAAAGACAGTGTGTCAAAGAAAGTATGCGTTTATACTACTCCAGGGTTGTACCCATAATAGTTTTGCTTTTACTAGGTATTGGTACATATTTAGGTAATGTAGTAGTGTCTACAGGCATATATTATTTTGCTTGTGAGATTTATATTAAAAGGAAAGAAAGAAAAAGATCCTTGATCCATTTCATTATTGATTGTAAATGCTGCATCTGAAAAGAAAGGTCTGATTTTTTTGCCAGTACCAAATAGTGTAATTTCAAGTATTGATAACAGCAGCTTTTCAAAGTGAAAACGCATTCTTTAGTATTTTGTGCATTTTATTGCAGTGTCACATTCGGGAGAAAGGCTGGAAGATACTACTTAAATATCATAGCAGTATTTCCTCTGGAGAATCCATTTAAGTGTCCGGAATTAAATTGTGTACAGTAACATCACATGACAGTGTCACAGCAGTGTTGTATACTATGCTTCCACTATGACTACTCGTCACAACTTGGCAAGGATCCAACTGCTGAGCACAACTGATCATGAAATAAACCTAAAACAAAACTTAAAAGTATTTTCCCTTTGTGTGGGGGGCAAGCCTCCCACATTCTTCGAACTGCATGGTCACACAAACATGAAGAATGGAGGAATCTCCCTAAAAAAAATATAGGAATTGCTGCCAATACACACTTAAAAACTGCATCAGCTCTGATATCCTATGGAAAACTGCAGTCTAGAATATGAAGTTCACGTCATGCTCAGTGAGCTAGAATCACATAGAGTTTATGCTCAAGCTAGCAGTACAGTAGCCTTACACCATCAGGCATTATAATGCAAGATCCTCAGACCGCACTATAAACACTAAGTATCTAAATTTAAGAGTATCATTAACACTGTATGCATCTGTAGTATGAGACCACTATCTTGTAGTGGAACCAAAAAGAAAGTCATATTTGGGATGATCATAATAATAATACAAAGTAATGTGTCCAAGTAGTATCAGATTTGTACTGCTGTACAAGCTGTAGACAGGCCTGTTCCAAAGAGATTTAATAGTGTAATGTAGCAAGATAACCTAATAATGCACAAACCTTAAAACTCCAAGTGGAAGCACCAGTGATGAATGGTGTAGCAAATATACTTAGTGTATATAAAATAACATCCTACCTTTGCCTCAGGCATGGAGTTGCTTCAGAATAAGTAGCATAATTAAGCTGTGGGTGGTTTATTTGGAACTGGATTCCATAACAGGTTCTGTTTTTTTCCCACAAGAAAGATACTGTATTACCATTGACACGTTGTATATCTTGATTTCCATTAATTTTTGGCAAAGTCCTTTTTTGTGTTCTCTGTCCTTCCTTTGATATAAAAAGTCTCTATAAAAATATAGACATAGAGAAGTGGTAGTATGCCATTTTATTCTAATTTTTGAAGTGTCCACAGGGAACTGTTTGTTTGTTTCTTTTGGCTTTTCCCGGTTAGGGATCGCCACAGCGGAACTCCGGTCCGCTAATGATTGGCAGTAGATTTTTACGTACTGGCTTGCCGGGCCTAACATCCACAGGGAACTGTACTTCTTTTTATTGAGAAGATTATGCGGTCTTGAAGTGTTTGCATTGTATAATCTTATTAAATACAGGTGTTCTTGAGATACTAATCATCAGTAAGAACTGTGAGTTAACAAACTAAATAGTTGTATCAAGCTAAATAACCTTGCAGCATATTTCTTTTGTTCTTTAGCATAAAATGTACCCAGAATAATATAAGAACACACTTTATCAGGAAGAAGAATATCAGTATTAGAGAGTATAATGTGTTAATATTTGCTTACCATCTACCGAAAATCTGTTTAGAGTTTAGATTTTATATGTTGACTCACATCCTAAAATGGTACTCACTCATGAGTTTTGTATTGTTTATTGTTCAGAAAATGCATTTTGATACAAAGTCTGTTGTTGTATTACCACTTTAAGTGTATTAGAATAGTATTTAAATTTGTCCCTGATTTTACAGGCCTTTCTTCCACCTATATTATTTTTGCTGCTATCTCTGATTTGTAAATAAATAAGTTGAAAGCTATGAATGTTGATGAGTTTGTGTCATGATGTGGGTTTTTTCATTGTAAAATGTATAGTTTTCTAGTCAATTGTAGAGAGTTGAGGTCTCTAAATAATGACAGGCATTTGAGTTTCTGTAAATACTATGCAAACCTGTTATCAGCTATTCATATGTAAGAGCAGTATTTAAAATCTATCCCTTATTTTGGAATTTATTTCCACAACTTTTTTGGATTTGTATCTAATTCTTTCATTAGAAAGTTGAAACAGTATTTTTAAATGAGGCAGACATCTGAGCTGTATGCAGACAAAATCATAGGCAAGTACTAGGCTAATTGCCCTTGCATGTCATTTTAAGCTTAGCCAATTTCCTTTTTTGTGCTGAAAATTACCTCTCTCCTTTGGCTATAGATTGGCCCTACCCATCACTGATATGGCTTTGCAAAAGTAGTGTGTATTTTTCTGAAGTAAGATGGAATCATTTCTTATTGTAACATTGTATGTGAAGTTGTTCAGTCTCTCCGTTCATTCTTTACTGATGGGTTCTACGGCCAATTGCAAAGCTCGAGGTCTTCAAATAGCTAGAGGCCAAGTCCCTATCCCATGATGCACCCGGAATTACCCCAGATCTAGTATGCCGCTGCAATAGATCGGAGGTTCTGAAATTAGCTCAGGCCAGTAAACTAAATATTTAGATAGTTTTACAAAGCTCTTATAGCTTTATTGCGTGAATTTCTGATATTTAATCCCTTTCCCTTAGTGTGTTATAAAGCCTTTTAGTGGCCTCTTGTTTTAGGCCTAGTTTAAAATTTTTTTGCTAGTTATTAGAGTGTGCTTAGCCAGTGACCTTTGTCACATTTTTTGATATAAAAATTATTTAGTGTGTAGAGTTTTTTGTCTTTAACAGCTTAGCCTTCAGTTGTTTTAGGAAAGGATTAAAGTTATAATTACTGTTACATTTTTTGTCTGTCTTGAATATTTATAGCATATTTAGAGTGTGTTATCTTAGCAGCTATCTTCTTTTTGCATCGTCTGCTCATATTGTGTGTTAGTTCTTTGACAGTCAAAGCTTTACTGTTTTTATATATATATATATATATATATATATATATATATATATATATATATATAATATATATATGTATATATATACGTGTGTGTGTGTGTATATATATATATATATATATATATATAAATGTATGTATATATATATATATATGTGTGTGTGTGTATATATATTTATGTATATATATATATATGTGTGTGTGAATGTATATTGATATATATATATACATGTATATGGATATGTATATATATATATATATATATATATATATATATATATGTATATATATGTATATGTATATATATATATATATATATATATATATATATATATATATATATATATATATATATATATATATATATAAATAACTTGCATTTCTGCTGTGTGTGTGTGTGTGTGTGTGTGTATCTGACCTAGTCTGATTTTTAAGGCTTCTTATAGTTAATTACTGCCAATTTTGCATTGTGTGACAGTAATTTTTTCTCAATGGCTGACTAAGACAAGCACCCCAAGTCTGGGTTTAAAAAGTGCCCAAAGTGTGGCCAAAAGATGTCTGTAAGAGACAGCCATGTTAATTGTGTATACTGCCTAGGAGCTCTGCATTTACAAGACAGCTGTGCTATATGCCATTCCTTCTCCTCTAGGGTGTTACAGGAAAGGAAGAGAAAATTGATTGATAGAGGGTTGTTGAAACCGTTGTTTCAGGAAGCTTTGAGTGACCAAGATGGATCCAGCAAGTCCTCAGTTTTCCAAGACTTTGGACTCGAAAAAATTGAAAAAGTCTTTGACTTCGGCTCCATTGCCATCGGAGCCGACAGTCTCTACCTTTCGGAGCCAGACCCCAGTCTTGGAACTGGTGTCCGAAGCGCCTAAGAGTCCATTACTCCAGTCAGTACCACCTTCGGTACGCTCCTCTCAATCCTCAATCAGCCTGTCAGATCTGGATGTGGACTGTGTGGTGCAGAAGCTGTTATTGGCACAGACCTTAGCAAAAATGTTATTGGCTTTGACCCAAATGGCTTCGGAGCCGAAGATCCTTTCACCAACTCAATCTCTTCAACGAGACATGTTGGTCCCTTGGAGCCGGAGGAGGCAGACCTGATGTTAGTGGAACCCACAGAGCCGACGCTTGCTCCATTGTCTTTGGATCTGTGCACTCTGACGTCCTCAGTGCCGATTGAGGACTCTAGGAGCCAACACTCTCTGGTGGGTCCGGGGAGGACAGCCGGACCGACTTGCCGGTTCTGACTTTGCCTCTCGGGACCTCAGCTCAAATGAGCTCAGCTCCTACCTCAGGCTCAGAGCCCACTGTCCCAGTGCCGTGGGTGTCGACGGTTTCTTCGGATCCATCGGCTCCCTCTCATCAGAGCAGAAGTACTTTCGATGCCATGAGGAGAGTCATGTCTCCTAGGACATCCTCGATCTCAGGTCTGCCTTCCTCCTCCCCAAAAGTGCCTTTGTCTGCTTCTGCCTTGCCCATTCTGACCAAGCGTAGAGACTCAGAGCCTCAGGAAGCCCCATTTGGTGGCCCCTGCTCTTCCAAGACCTCACCAGAAGCTCCCACTGATGAGGTTCCCAGGAAGAGATTGTGTGAGAGGAAACATCTACACTCCCCACAGGAGTCTCTAACATCAGATACTGACTTAGATGAGTCAGAAGGGTCCCCATGGCCCCCCTCTGAGGATATCTCATTCACTGAGATACTTGAGATCCGTAGGCAGAGGGGTGACTGGCAGTCCAAAAGCCCTACTGAGAATGAGTCAGTTCTCCTGAAGGCTTTTGGGTTTCAGCCCTCCACCTCTTGGGTGTCTCCGCCCTTCGATGAACTGATGCAGCTGGTCTCACGAAGGGTGTGAGAGTCTCTGGATACTATTGAGCCTGTTCCAAGGAGGCCTAATAAATTCATTTCTGCCCCTCTTGACAAAACATTTTTAACAAAAGGTGTTCCTGTTGATGCCATGGTGGTGGCGGCAGCCACCAAAAAGGAAATGTCTGAGACTTTCTCGTTTACCCATCCTCTTAACAGAGACTCCAGGATTATGGATAGATATGGGAAGCGCATGTTTAGCTTGCCGACCTTTGCCCTTCGTTCAACTATTTAACCCATTTCACGAGGTTATAAAGAGATCTCCTTAAGGAGCTAGTAGATGCTCTTCATGGTACAGTAGCTTCCAACAAAGTTGCCGCCCAGCTTGCTACCCTCAGTTCTATTGTCAACTCATCCGTGCGCCTCATCTCTTATGCAGCTGATTGAACGAGTAGGGCAGCGGGTACAGGAGTTGCTCTTAGGAGACATTCCTGGATGCACGTGTGTTCGTTCACGGAGCCATTCAAGTCATCCTTCATGAACACTCCCTTTGATGGCTCATCTCTTTTCAGGCCTAAAGTGAAGGAAACCTTAACCAGGTATGAACAGGACGGAAAGACTCTGTCTGCTGTTGGGGTCTGTTTTTCCACCCCTACCCGACCCTACCCTAAAGGTCAAAGGGGAGGAAAAATGTGGATGTTCATCGTGTTTCACTGTTGCAGTCATTACTCTTGGGTTATCCTGCTGGCAGGCTACCCGCAGTCTGCCAGAATTCCAAAGTCTAGGTCCGGCGTTGGCTGCTGTCTCCTCTTCCCTGACGTCAGTGCACCAGGGGTACAAAAGATGCAGCTGACGCCATTTTCTACAGTCTTTCTTGCCGCGCGGTGCCCGAAGCAAAAGCAGTTCGCAAGTGCCGGTCGGCCAACTCCTTAGATTTTCAAATACAAATTTCAGAACCAAAATCTTCATTAAAGCTAAGTACCCCGTTGGGGAAACTTTTTTTTTGCTCCAGACCGATGTCAGAAAAAGTTAACAATTGTATTTCTTGTGGGAAGCAAATACCTCATAAGGATTTTCACTCTTACTGTAAGCACAATTCCTGTCAGGAAAAGCAAATACTCTGGCAGATGAACTAAGCAGAAACCTCATGGATCCCCACGAATGGAAACTGGATCCACAAGTCTTCAGCATGATAATAAGGAAATGGGGATGCCCAGACATAGGTCTATTTGCCTCCCCTCACAACTGCCAATTGCAGAGATTTTGTACAAGGATTTATCACAAGCAAGCATGGAAAGTGGACGCCCTATCCTTCAGCTGGAAAAATCTAACAGTATATGCCTTATTTATGCGTTATTAAACGCTACTGAACCCCCAGGCATTAATGACTATGTGTCTCTTTTACCTGTTTTAAAATCAAGGGCTAGGAACCTGTAGTAGGTTTTATATGTATTTAAGTATGTACTCCGTTATTTTTCATTTATGTACTTCATTGTTCTTCAGATGGTTACTTTTAAATGTGTTTTTTTATATTTAGGTAATTTCAAAGTAAGCTGTTGCTTTAATTTAGGATTGGCATATTTATGACATGCTATTTAAACACTAACTGAGATTTTAGTGACTGGTTTTGAAAAAGTCTGTCGTGAACAGACGAAAGCGCTTACCTGATTTCTTGATATTGCTGTTTTATTTTACCTGTTTTTATACAACAATTGAATGACAGCTGCTCATTTTTACTGGCTTCCAATAAATTGTGTGACAACTTTGCTATTCCTGGTGGGTTTTGGTCTGGACAGGGGCTATTTTTTACGAGGTTTTGGTGTTTTGTTCCATACCCCAAGCTCACTTTTTCTGAGTGAGATTTCCAGAGGAGACTTCATTCCATTCGCCTCACCCCCTCCAATCATAAGAAAAATCCCAAACGTTCCACCCAGTTACAGTGAGCAAGCAACAATCAAGGTCCAAACATTGCTTAGAAGAAGTCATCCAACCAGTCCCAGAAGACCAGACAGGATCCAGAACTTACTCAAGATTCTTTTTGGTTCCAAAGAAGACGGGGGACTGGACACCCATATTGGACCTCAGCAGACTGAACCAATATGTAAAGAAAGAGAAGTTTCAGATGATCACGCTTCAGTCTATACTTCCCTTCTTAGGCAAAGACAATTGGATGTGCTCGATAGATCTCAAGGATGCGTATTACCACATAAAAATGGCCAGGCTATTCAGGGATCACCTGTGCTTCTGGCTGGGAGGCAATCATTACCAGTTTTGAGCCCTGCGTTTTGGTCTCACTACAGCCCCCAGAGTGTTCACCAAATGCATGGCAGTGGTCACGACTAACCTGAGGCGTCTAGGATTCCAGGTGTTTCCGTACCTAGACGATTGGCTACTTACCACCACCACCAGGCATCAACTCATTCAGGCCAGGGAGTCCACTGTGTCACTCTGCAGTCATCTGGGCATTACAGTCAACTCAGAAAAATCTGCCTTGCCGCCATCGCAGCATATCATTTTTATCGGGGCAGAGTTGGACACCACCACCACCACACTAAGGCTTCCAATAGAAAGAGTCTTTCTTTTTCGTCAGCGTCTCAGCCTTCTGATATCAAAAGACAGAGCAGCAACATCAGAAGTTTTGAAATTATTAGGCATGATGGCAGCAGCAATTCTAGCCATACCACTAGCTCGTATGCACATGCGGATACTACAGTGACTGTTGTTCACTCAATGGTCTTACCAAGAGCTTCCCATGTCTCACACTATAATGATTACAAATTTCTGCAAAAAGGACCTTCAGTGGTGGTTGACCTCACTAGGTTTATATTAGATGCTCGAAGTTACTGAACTTCTAATACGATATGATCAACACCATATTATTGAAGTCCAGTAACATCAAACATCTAATAAAAACATAAACAGTCAAAAAATAGAACTACATGCTTTAAGAAGGAGAGCTAGCCCCCCTGCAGCCCCCACGTGGGGGGCTGCGCCCCTCACAACACCCGCTGTTTAAATATTCCAATTCCGAGACCGCACTACATTGAAGTAAACTGAAATCTCCCCATACAGAGATTTCCGTTTACTTCTTCGATGTTCTGCACTTTCGCTGTTTACATGCCGACAATGTCAGATTTGATGTGAACATTCGCGATTCTGTTATAGATCCGACCTCACCATGTCACTATAGGACGCCCATTTGTGCTACCCCCTCCAGCGGCCACAGTGACCACAGACACTTCCCTGATAGGGTGGGGAGGGGGCATTTTCAGGGAAAGGCAGCCCGAGGCACATGGACCAATTAAGAGACACATCTGCATATCAATGTCCTGGAGATGAGTGCTGTACTTTTGGTGCTGCAGTACTTTCAGGACCTTCTTCCTCTGGGTACGATTGCGATTCAGACAGACAACATGTCGGTGGTCTGGTATTTGAACAAGCAAGGAGGAACCAGATCTTACCCCCTTTGTCGAGAGGCCCTCAGAGTATGGCATTTGGCTATTTCCACCCAGCGCTTTCTGTTGGCAATGCACATCCTGGGGAAATCCATCGTGTTAGCAGACAAGCTCAGCAGGGCCATCTTGTTGCACCACGATTAGTCCCTCAAGAAAAAAATAGCAGACAGGATATTTGGCAGGTGAGGCCAGCCTTGCTGCGACCTTTTTGCCAGTCACATTAACACGAAATGCAGAAGTTACTTTACCCTGATTCCCCCTCTGGGAGAAGCCCCAAAGGATGCACTCGTACACGATTGGCCTCCGGGTCTCCTCTATGCATTTCCTCCATTCCCGTTAATACCCAAGGTTCTACAGAAAGCAAAAACCCTGGGAAGGACCATCTTTCTAATAGCCCCTGATTGGCCTCATCAGATTTGGTTCCCCTTCCTTCGACTTCATCTTTTGGAGGATCCTTGGATTCTTGATCCAGTTCCAGACCTGCCGACGAACTCGTTAGGGGATCTTCATCCCTCACTGCAGTCCCTGAAGCTGACAGCTTGACTGTTCCAGTTCCCATCTTAGCCAGGTTCCATAACCTCTCAAATGAGACAAAACAGATAATTTTATCTTCTCATAAATCTTCTACTAGAAGGCTATATCTTAGCAAATGGAAGAAATTTTCTATATGGGCCTCTAATAATAATATTGATCCTTACCAAGCCCCTATGGCCTCTGTCTTAGAGTTCCTAACTATGATTTTTAACAAAGGAGCCGTAGCAGCAACAGTTCATGTTCAATTGGCTATTTCCAGTTTTCATGTTGGATTTGAAGGGTTGAATATCATTTCTCACAAGTTATCCAAAGCTTTTCTCAAAGGGACCTTTCATATTAGACCACCTGGAAATCTCTCTACTCCCCATGGAATCTAAATGTTATGCTTTCCCGGATAATTCTTCCCCCTTTTGAACCAGCTTCCTCTTGTGACCTCAATTTTTTATCATGGAAGACCAATCTATTACTTCTACCCGCAGAGTGTTAGAGCTTCAGACTTTATCCATCAAGCCTCCATATTTGATGTTCCATGCTGACAGAGTCTCACTTAGAACAAACCCCTCCTTTTTGCCCAAAGTTTGCACTGAAACCAATCTCAACCAGATTATTGATTTGCCAGTTTTCTTCCCCAACCATTCAAACAATTTAGAGTATATGCTGCACAAGCTTGATGTTCTCAGACAGCTCAGATTTTATTTATATAGAACAAAAGATTTCAGAAAATCAGACCAACTTTTTGTTTCATTCTCGGACACCAGGAAGGGTAGACCAGTGGCTAAAACAAATCTGTCTAAATGGTGATCTGATTGTATCACCTTTGCCTATTCAGCTGCCAGTATGCCTTTGCAACACAAGATTAAAGCTCACTCGACCACAGCAGTTTCTACGTCATCTGCCTTTTCTGCCAGGCTTGGTCAAAACCTCACACCTTTATCCCTCATTACAAAGTTGACAAGGCCACCAGGGACAGGGCCTTTTTGGATCCATGGTCCTAAGAAATATACTCCCGTGAGCCACTCGAGATTACTGATGGGTAGCCTCCCAAGCACCATCAAAGAATCAACGGCAAGATTGAACAACTTCACATAAAGAAGTTATGTTCTTAACATAACGTTCCATGTGAGTTGTTCATCTTGCCTCCCTCCCTCCTACCCCCTCTTGGGCTGATAGATGACAGAGATGCTGGATCCATCCTGGTTACTCAATCCTTCTATACCTTTCCTCTTGGGAGTGAAAGAATGTCATATGGTATTATTATACACAGCAAACAAGATCTGAGGTAATTCCAGGTGCATAATGGGATAGGGACTTGGCCTCAAGCTATTTGAAGACCTCGAGCTTTGCAATTGGCTGTATCGGAGCCGAGGGATCGGCTCTGAACCCATCAGTAAAAAATGAAGGCGAGATGAACAACTCCCATGGAATGTTATGTAAGTACATAACCTTTTTTACCACAGTTTGATGTCTCAGGTGTGCATACTAAAGTGGAAGTAATTCACAGGTAGTGAAGCCATCTGTGGGCACAAGTAACGTACCCCTGATATTTTGTCATTGATCTGGTGTAGCAGGAATAGTGTCAAAATTATTGCTAAAAATCAGTGTAACGTCAATAATTGCTATGGATTGTGCTTTACTTTTGGGGGGGGGGGGTTACACAGTAGTGAAGAGTAACAAGTTGCCCATAATTCTTTCACTTTCCACTAAAAAGCATCAGCATTATACCCAATACAAGTGTCTGTCTTTTGTGTAATAGCAAGAGCAGGATGAGCGTGAAAGTAGCTGATAATTGGTACAGTGGTGCATTGAGTACCATTGCCATCTCATAGCACATAGCTCATATTGAAGTCTTGGATGTTGCTTCTTCTGTATGGAGTCTGCATGTCCTCCCTGTGTCTATTTGGGGTTATCCATGTTTTCTGTTTTCCTCCAACTGCCCAAAGATTTGATGTAGGTGAATTGGATTTCTTCAAGTTTGCCTTTATATAAGTGTGCATTGTCTTGTCAAGAGCAGTGTCAATGTCTGTGTGCTTGTGTCCTGTCTTTAATTAGCAGTATTAATGTGTGTAAAAAAGTCACAGTTTTTTATCCATGGGCAACCCATAGTATCGATACACACATATATAACTCACTTGTAGGTAGCTTTAAAGAGAAAAAGGCAGGTCATTATCATTCAAGAGTAAGGCATCAGATGCATCCCAGAACATCCAGACCCTCAGAACGTCTCAGAATCTGCTGGCTTCTACACCCCAGGCTATGCAAGTGGATTTTGACACAGTCTTACAGGTGTGCAGAGAACATAGTTTGTGTTCGCAGGCCAGGGACAGAGTGGTCATAACAACTTTAATTTTTCCTCACAATCAACCTTCTGAGGTGTACACAGAATGTTGCTAGATTTTGTATTACTTTAACTCCCCTCCCCTAAAACCTCAAAGGTATGCACAGAAGGGAACTACAGCTTGTGTAGGGGGTAGTGCACTGGGTAGGAGATGCAAGCTGGAATACATTAGTTTGATCATTATTATTTTTACTTTATTCACGGTCAAACATAAGATGAAAATATGAGTGGTTATTTTGCGAGGGCTGGACTAAGGAAGCTTCTGCCAACAACACCTTGAAATATGTTACTGTGTTTTGTTTGATCTTTAAGTTCCATTCCAGGCTGATTTCAGAGTGGCACACATAAGATGGGTGTCTTTCAGGGGTAGAGGTGAGGAGGCATGCTATATATGTGCTTAACAGCTGCAACTTGAAATATATGACTGCGGCAGTTTGTGCCCTCATCCCAGTCTAACACCAGAAGGATACACAGAAGTTGACAATCTTTTTTGCTGGGGTAGGGAAGTGAGCAATATTCCCTGCTAATGATGTATGTATCCTCTCAAGTACTGGTATTCCTTGTTTATTGTGAATTGCTGTTTTATCACACACAACTAATTCACTAAAAGAAAAGATAAGGGTGAATTTTTTCTTTCCTCGTGTTTTGTGTTCAGCACGAGTGAATCAAAAGGTTGGAAAATAGCTGCAAAATGCAGCTCAGAGCATCTATACCCCATAGCATCTAGAGGCCTATCAGCATCCAGCCCCCAGTTATTTTTTTTTTAATTCCAGAGTTATTACTTTGCATTGAAAGGATGTAGGAAAAAGGAAGGTTGGAAAGTAAAACTGAATTTGCTTTCCTTGCTTTTTAATGTCATCAGTTGATCAAAGGTTTAGAAAATAGATCTAAACTACACCAACAGAGTATTTCCATAGCTTTTTCAGGCGATAATCCTATAGCTTGTAGGCTCTATAGTTTTTACAGTGCAGTACTGGCCAGTTAAGGTGTGTTGAAAAAAAAAAGCAGGACAAAAGCAAAGTTGAAGAATAAGACTACATTCAGACCATCACTAGATCAAAAAGGTTTTTTGGGGGGTCTAAAATGTACCTCAGAAATACTAGAACCCCTATATCTTCCCCAGCTTAATTCACTTATTGCTTTCACAGTTATTAATGTGCATCTGACTCAGGTTATGATGTGTTGAAAGAATGCAGGAAAAAGTTGACTAGTAATGCAAAATGTGAAGAAATTTAGGAAGAAGTAGAGAAAGATGCAAAAAAAGTTATCTGGATGATGAAGGGGAGGACATGATGTGGTGGAGAGACCAAGGAGTGAAGGCACTGGGATTGAAGGGGCACTGGAACCTTAACCCAGGTTGCCATTTTACCTAAGACCAGCCTTGAAAGTCTGCATTGTTTTTCCATATGTGCTTAATACAGCACATATCATCATGTACTCTGAACTGTACAATATTTGCAAATTCATTTGTAGAATTAATTTTTAATAATTTAACCCATTTCTGTGTATACCATGCAGACCTTGGGAAGGCCTCACAGTCTGGCAAAAGCTGTATCACTCTCTCCACACACACACACACACACACACACACACACACACACACACACACACACACACACACAAATGTGGAAAATAGGTTCCATATTAAATGTAAGTGCAAGTTCAAAATTATGGTTATCTAAATATTGTGAGATGGTAAGGGCAAAACAAAATGTTGCCTGGCAATGTAGGAGACTATTCTCATCTGCAAAGTTCTTTAGAAGTTAACATGACACAAAGCCAATGGCAGATAAGCAGGCAATGAATTAGCACTAAACATACATGAATAAAAATACAGCGATGGGTAGCAAGAGTAGGCAGACTGCTACAGGGAAAAAATAGCGGAGGTGAAGAGGAAGCTTTGTAGAGAAAGCAGAATGATGTAGCCAACAGACTCAAAAACAAAAAGGCAAAACTGTTGAGAATGTGAATGAGAAGCTTAGCTAGTAGCATGACTTGGCAGTAGTAAGGAGCAGTGAATGGGTATCAAGCA